>NW_020956637.1:183556-200656 GCF_003031625.1 Empidonax traillii
GCCTGCTCCTGAGTTACCCCTGGAGAGCAGGAACTGTCTCTTCTCCATCCTCCTGCCCGTTGCTCCAGGGCTCAGTTAATCATATTTAGCTCAATCCTACTGACTCCTCTCTTTGGAAACGCCTGCTTTTCTCCTGGCACTGGGAGGATTTATGTCCTCTCCAGGCCTGGGACTGCTTTGTCTGGCCCTCATTTAGTGTAGTCCTGGGGGTTAAAGCATCCTGGTCGGCAGGGGAGGAAGCTGAAGCAGGAGTTTGGGAGAGAAACCTGTTTCCTAAGGTGCTTTGCATTGCAACAGCAATTTAGACCCTCCAAAATCTAAACAGCCACTTAAACAGCAATTTAGACCCTCCAAAATGCCAAGGAACCAGACCAGTTGCTTGGCCACCTGTAGATAAATTTGACAGGTGTCTTTATGGAGAAAGAGGGATCTACCAGAGCAGAGGGGTTGTGACACCGAGATGGATGAGCTGAGTAAGGGATGATGGCAGAAAAGGGACATCACGGTTCTAGGACATGTCAGGAAGGATGTTCCCAACAGAAATAAGGATGGATTTGTGGCTGGATGACCAGGTACTGGTGTGACCTTGCTGGGAGAATGTGGTTACTTCAGTCTAGGGATAATAAATCCAGCCCAGAGCTGAGGAGGGGTGTTTTATGAGGCGAGCCTTGCAATATGTAGCAAAATAAGGCTGGAAGAGAGTTGGCAACCACCCTTTCAACACATACCTGGTGATGCTCGTGCCTGGGGGAGCAGCCTTGGGCATCCTGCATCCTCTGCAAGTGCCTTATAAGAGGAAATATGCCTGTAAAATATAATTACCCCAACTGGGGAGCAGCATTATGTGCAGCACAGGCTGGGGGGGGTTCCAGTCTGTAAATAATTTCCCCCTGATGCAACTACAGAGATGCATCTCTGCCCTCTGGTCCCCATTGCCTCTGGGGTACAATTGTGAATATGGTGCCAAAGAAGTTCCCATAAGATTAATTTCTTGTCCTGCAGATTGCTTTCTTATCCCACTATTCTTTTTTAAAAGTTAAATTACGATGGTTATGTCACTGTGATTAATTAAGGGCTTTTCCCCAGCCTGGAAATATCCCGAAGCCTTTGGCATTGCTTGAAATTCCAATTATTCGACTCCAACCCAACCAAACAACAGAGTGGAAACGTGGGGGGAAAGCCAGGGCAGGCTGTCACCTTAATGAGCTGAACCCCAGGGGCTGTGCGGGTGCCAGGGCCAGTCATGTGAGATGAATGTCACCCCTGGTTATAAATAGGGTGGCAGGAGCCACTGTGCCCGTGGATGTGGGGACACGGCCCTTAACCCTTTCCTTTGCCCTCCCACCGGGGTGGACACTGCAGCCTCTGCAGCATGCCCTTCCTGCTCCACCAGTGCGTGGAAATCCCTGAGGGATTTCTGTTTTATGGAAAATAAACCACAGCTGCCGTTGGGTGTCGGGCCGGGCTTTGTCCTAGGACGGGGTTCCGGTGGCCAGGTCACCCTGTAACGAGCTCAGGCTTATTCCAGGGAAACAGCTCCAAAATCTCCACTGCCAAATCCCAGATTCCAGCCCTCCTGTTGTTTCAGGAGTCAACCTATAAAGAGACAGTGCCAAATTCCCACTGCCTGTGGCTGTTACGTAGTTAAGCCAAGGAGTCAACATCCCCTCTGGTTTAGCCCTGTTTAGGTTCTATTCCCTCCTCCTAAGTATAAGAATTATCTCTGTTTATAAATAGATTATCTATATGATTTCTGTGATATATATATAGCTATAGTATGTTTATGTGATGTATCTATAATATATATATGATGCATATATAGATATAGCCCTGTTTAGGCTGTGTGTCCCTCTAGTAAGTACAAGAATTATCTACATGCATAAAGCAATATATTATCTATATATTATGTATCTATAAAATATGTATTATGTAGCTTTATATCATGTATATATGTAGATATATATTAGCATAGAACCATAGAATTCATATATAGTAGAATAATATATACAATATATATATTCATATATAATATACAGAATAATAGGATATATATAATAAAATATATAACATAGAATATATAATAGAATGCATTATTATAAAATAATATAATAAAAGAATATAATACATAACAATTCTATAAAATGTATTTAGAGATACACTGTACATGTACAGAGAGGAGGGAGGTACTCACAAGCAACTGCGAAACAGATGATTCACAATTTTGGTGGAATAATTTTTGCTTGTGGGTTTTGTCTATTCTCTCGTGTTTTCGTTCAGCATCTTAAAACTGAACGAACCATTTATTTAAGGCTCAATAAGATAAGGAAAAAAGATAATTTATTCCTTCTGGGACGGAGATAAAAATAATATATCCTGAGAAAAGTGCAAATAGAGACAAATGCAAAGAGGTAAAAGGCAGGAAATCCTTTATTGAAGGGGAAAAGGCAGGACCACAAACAGTCTGTTTTCAAAATTAAAAACAAATACAAACAAGAGGCTAAAACCTGGAAAATAATATTTTTTTCCCCCCTCCCCTTAAAATGCAAGTCCCAAGCTTAATTTTGGTTGGATCTGTTACGCTCACACAGTTCAGTTGGTGCTCCAGAGAGGAGGGAGACACCAGAGACCAGAGAGGTTAAACCATGAGCAAAGACATCCCTTCTCTACCCCACTGCAGATTTGGAGAGGGGATGTAGGAGCAGCATGTTAAAACACAGTCTTGTTATTTTTTATCTCTTTTTTTTCATTTCTTTTTTTTTTTTCTCCTTTCCAGACAGCTACTGTACAAAACCAAACAGAAATTTATAATAAATACCTAACCCAAGAGGCTCAGTACATTGCTACAATCCTTCACTGAAGGGAAACATATATATATACATATATATATATATATCCTAATATATAACCTCTTTGATTTAAATCAGCATAAAGGTTACGAGTTTCTACAGAAGCCTAGGGCAAAAATCCCACTTACCATCACCCAGACCCCACACCTCAACTGAGCAGGGTCCCCATCCTCCTCACTGGGAAAACAGCAGGATTTGCCCACAACAGGGAGCTCTTAGGAAGCTCAGGGATTATAAAAAAACTGGGCACGTCTGCTGAGTGATAAATACAGGCAGTTTCCTTGGCACTGGCTCAGCCTGATATTCCTGCCCCGTCCCAAATGCTGGTTGTGACACTGGAGAGGAGACACACGCTGGCTTGGAGTTGGAAGCCTCGTAGACTCAAAGAGGGGAAAAAAGAAAACAACCCCGAACTGAGAGGCTGCAGGACTTTAACATCCAGCTATTTGTTGGAGCTTAAATTCCTGGAGATTAATTAGCAGATGCAGAACATTGCCTGAAGGTGGATCTGCACCACAGCCCAAACAGCTCTGCATCCAAACTCTGCATCTGGCCTTTAGTTTTCCTTCCTTCCCTGAAAAAAAAAAAAAGGAGCCAAGACCTTGGTACCCTCAATCCTGGCCTGCAGCTCCCTTGGTTTTGACAGGAATCATCTATGGGAGATAAACCAGGAGTATTTCATATTTTCAGGTAAATGGTCAGGTTTCTGGCATGGCTTTAGGGGAGCAGCTCATCCCATCCTAATCCCATCCCATCCCATCCCATCCCTGCCTGGACAGTGAGGAAAGGGTCTCACATGAGCTTAGCTCAGGCAAAAGGGACAAGGGAAAGGATTGGCTCTGTAATGACGAAGGGGGAAGCTCCGACATCAAAAATTCCAGCCCTTCTCCCCTTCCTGCACCCACTGGAAATTCAATATTTTGCTGCCAGAAGGGAAACCAAGGAAGGGTATGAGGGTGGAGACTGGAGACACCAAATTGTCTGTGACAGCAAAACCTTCCCAAATTCCATCCCCGCTCTCCAGGAACTGGCTGGTGCCAGAACATGGATTGCTTTGGAAAGGGCAAAGTTTGGGGGCTGAGCAGCCTCTGTGCTGGGGCCAGGCAGCAGCCAGGCTGGGGAGAGGGGTCTGGTTGCTTCCTGCTGGGAAAGAAGAGCTCCAGCCTCGCCAGGCTCGGTTTTGGACTGAGGATTGCTCAGGGAAGGCTGGAGCCGGTGCCAGATCCGAGCGACTTCAGTATCCCGGGAAAGTGGAGAGTGGCATCAGTGACCCCTGGCATCATCTGCAGGGCCTGGGCTCATCCTGCTGCAAGCCAAGTTAGCAAATTAACTCCAAAATTCAAGCAGAGATAAAAAAAAAAAAAAAATGAGCCTGCAGGGCCCTGAAAGCAAAGGATGGGAGAGGAAAGGCTGGCACACCAGACTGTCCGCTCCAGAGGGGGAATGGGATATGGTGATGGGCATTTCACAGTCCGAGCACTGCAGAATTGGGAATTATTAATCCTCACAGCAGCCCTGTGAGCCAGATCAGGTCTAATTAAGCTTTGGTTTTAAAGCTGGGGAAATGAGGACATGGGTGGGGCAGCAGCTCCAGGAGTAACTGCAGGTGTTGGGGGGTGTTTGGAGACAGAGGTTTGTAAGTTTGTAGATTATCAATTCAGCAGAAACCACCATGAACAGTTCTCCTGTCTAACTCATGCCAGGATCTCATCCTCAGCTACTCCTGCTCCCATCCAAACAGGCAATTTATCTCCCAGGTTAACCCACAGCTGATAAAACACTTCCCGTGTTCAAGGACACCCACGCTGCTGCAGGGAGGGGACGGCAACCCATTCCACGCCTTTCGCACAGGGATCCCAATTTCATCAGCCAAGCCACCCACCCTGGACCTCCCTGACCTGCAGCTGGGACAGGGTGATGGCAAACCCAGGCTCCACATCTTATCCTGCGCTAAACCCCGAAAGGAATCTGCAACCGCTTTCAGCGACAGCTCTTTGGAAACACCCTACGCTTATTTTTCCCTTTAAATTACAACTTGCCTGCGAGCAGCCAGCCAGAGAGAAAGGAAGAAAAGAAAGGAAAAGAAGTGATTCCTCCCCGTTCTGCTGCCGTTGTTCCCCACTCTGAGGTAGACATCAATGGGGTGAGGATGAACCACCGGAGGGAGAGCGGCTGGCTGGCTGGCAAGCAAGCCTACGGCATCCTCGCTGTCCTGCCCTGGCATGGTGAGATCCCACGGCATTCCCAGCTCCGTGGATTCCAGCGTGGCTCAGCACTGCCGCAGGACACAGGTGGCTGTGGCTGCTGGTGGCCCCGGAGAGCTGCATTTCTCCGGGGCAGTGATTTTTCCAGCGTAATCGATGCAGGAGGCATTGCGTGTCCGCACGCCCTCGCCGCAGGTCTGGGAGCAGGGGGACCAGGGGCCCAGGCGCCAGAGAGGGCACGGGATGTCTCCACAGGGCTTGATGTCCTCGGGTTTGAGGGATTTGTTGCAGGAAGAGGAGGTCTGACCCTCCACGTCCCGGCAATCCACCGTCCGCCGCTGCCAGCCCGAGCCGCACGTCTTGGAGCACTCGGACCAGTCCCCCAGGACCCACTGGGAGTTCAACATCGGGCGGATGACATTGGCCGACTTCTTCTCTTTGCCCTTCTGCCTGCTGAAAGGGACGTCCTTGGGGATGAAGAAGGTGTACTTGACTTTGGGCGGGAAGAGCTCGCTGGCGATGGTCAGCAGCTGCACCGTCAGGGGCTCCGGGAGCTGCCGGAAGCTCTGCAGCCTCTCCAGGGTCGTCATGGAGCCGCTGTACTTCAGGATGGTTCCATTAACGAGGATGTCCTGCTCCACGGCCGAGATGGCAAAGTCTCCGTTCAGCAGGTACTTGCCCTCCAGGGTCCTCAGGGCCAGGTAGTTCCCGTCGTGCCGGACCCCGCGGTGGCTGCGCTGTTTGATGTCGATGTTGGTGGCCCCAGCCGGGATGGTGACGATGTCGTTGTAGCCGTATCTGCACGGGGCAAAGGGACGCTTATTTTTCAGGACTTACAAAGACAAGACCCACACAGTGAATAGCACTTGGTTTCATGACTCTGAACCCGTCTCTCCATAACCCCAACCACTCCAGAGCTGGAGATATTGCAGATGTGCCAGATGTGGGCTCAGGTGGGAG
The DNA here is from genome assembly GCF_003031625.1 of Empidonax traillii. Taxonomy (NCBI): domain Eukaryota; kingdom Metazoa; phylum Chordata; class Aves; order Passeriformes; family Tyrannidae; genus Empidonax; species Empidonax traillii. The sequence continues at coordinate 189,567 of NW_020956637.1, forward strand.
ATTTCACTGAGTTAGACGGGAAAATGAGCAATGAAATCAAATGAACAGCCACGTGGCAACCAGCCTCAGTGGGAAATTCTCCTTGCTCCTTCCCTTTGGAAATGGGTGAAGCATTTGGGACTGAAAGCCTGTCACTGGTGATGCTGATGTAGAACAGCAGAATAGGAGAGAGCACCTTGCACCCTCAGCATCTTTGGAAGGGTTCTGCAGCCACCACTACATTGCAGAAGCAATCCCACTGGAGGACACAGGGGACATTCCCATGCCAGGGAAGCATTTCCCTGCTAAGCCAGCCAGAGCCTATCCCTGGAGCTCCAGAGACAGCACCCTGAAGGCTTCAGCACCGGTGCCCTTGGCACTGTGACTCCCACCGTGGGGCCCCAGGACCGCTGTCCATGCGTCCCTGTGGTGGATGCTGCGGTCAGTAATAAGGTTCAGAGTATTTTGAAAAAAAGGCTTTGAGTCAAACTCTGCTCTCCGTCATCCTGGCCTCCCTCACCCTGATCTCAATGGGATCTCTTCTTGGCTGTAGCTCCTGCACTAATCTCCCTTTAGTCAACCGCAAACAATTCATAGGAGAGTGGAAGCCCCATTTCAGCTGGTTCCCTGGAAGGAAACCATGTAGGAAATCTAATTTGCCTGTGTGAGTCACCTCTCCACATGGAACTGGACGCGTTGGGCTTTTATTACAATCCCTCCAACAAACGCCTGAACTTCTGCTCTTTGGCAAAGCGACGGAGACATTGGGCGAGGGAAGTGGCCTCGGTGCCCATGATCCAGGATTCCAATCCATCCCCAAGCCCAGGGGAAAGTTATTGAACTATTTATATCACACATCAGCCCTTGAAGATGTGTCCAACTCCCTGCACTGGAGTGCAATGTGCATCGTAAACTCCCCGGGGCACATTTATGTGCACTGGTGTTCCGAACCCATCACATTAATTGTTACTTCAGGAAATAAACTCAGCTTGGCTTGTGTAAAGCTGCCCAAAAATAAACTGAGTGTAAGCCCTGGGGTCTGGGGTGGAGCCCAGGCTCTTGCAATGCCACCTGGCTGAGGGTGCTGGCACAGAGTCTTAATATTCCTAGCCTAGCACTGCAGCCATAAAAAAGGACAATGAGAGGGGATGCTGTTTTTTCTCCCCCACCTATCCCTGCAGAACCCTTCTCCCCGGTGCCTTACTTGGATCTGTTGAGCGAGCCGGATATTTTCCTGCACGTGGAGCCATTGCCACCACACACCCCACACTTGTCCAGCTTCTTGGAGGACCCAACGACGTGGTCACAGCCAGCCTTGATGCACTGCCCGTGCACACAGATGGAGAGGGTCTCGGGGCCACACAGCGTCCCATCAATCACCTGGGAAAGAGGGGTGTAGAGCAGCAATCAGTGGGTGAGTTCTGAAACGGGGTACACGGGGGTGATTCCCATCCCCAGGTATCTTACTTTGGCCTCAAAGACTTTGAACTCGCTCCTCCCTCGGGCTCTGCAGAAGAGCTTGCACCGGTCCCGGGGGGACACTCCTGCGTACTTGGGCACCCACTCCAGGCGATTCCCTTCCAGATCCGTGAAGTTGTAGCTGTTGTACTTCTCACACTGCTGCTCCCGAAAGCTTTTCCCTGAAAGGGAAGGAGAAACACAACTCAAAATTGCGGGGAGCCAGCAGGAACCACTGTCCTTGGCGGTCAGGGAGACGTGGAAGCGAGCTGAGGAGAGGGGGAGTGAGCTGAGGAGCGTGTGGTGAGCATGCAGAGGAGGGATATCACAGAGAAGGGATCCCACACACTTTCCACCCACCAGAGAGAGTCACAGCCCCCCCCCCCCCCCCCAAAACCACGAATATTCAAGGAAGAGCAGAGCAATCCCTGGCGATGGGTTCTGGAGGAACAGAAGCGGGAGGTGAGCGTGCATTTGGCGGGCACTCCTTACCATCTGGTGGGCACTCCTCGGTGTGGCAGGACTGGTACTTGGTCCTCTGGCCCTCGCAGTAGCTCCCACCGTGCTGGGGCCTGGGGCTGTCGCAGTGGCGGTGGGAGAACTGGACGCCTCCGCCGCAGCTCCGTGAGCAGGAGCCCCAGGGGCTCCAGGGGCCCCAGCCACCGTCCACCGCCGGCTGCAAGAGGCCACCAGCAACTTATTGATCCACTCCGAGCCTGTCCGTGCCCGGCTGCTCAGCCCCAGGGTGAGCAAACACTAAAATCTGCCCCCAGCCCTGAGCCAGAAAAGTACTTCTGCACTTGAAGCTAATACTGACTTCCCTCAGTCTGTTCACGTGCTTGAAGTTAAGCTGGGCTTTAAGACCTTTGCTGACTGACTCTGAAGCTGCTGCTAATTCCCCCAGCAGGGCAAAAAGTGATGATTTAATTGCAGATCTGCACTGCTTGTTCCGGGTCAGACTCGCCCGTACCTCAGTAACAGACTTTACTTGTGAGCTGACTTGCCAGTAATAAATGTTAATGAAGGAGAGGCATCCAGAAATAAAGCAGCCAAATCCAAAGCCAGTCAGGGTAGGTGTCAGAGGTTTGGGAATCCCAAAGGGCCAAGCCCCAGGCAATCAATCCCCAGCCCCCCATTACCTGGGGTTTCAGGACATCCTGTGGCACACAGCGCCCGTCCCAGCACAGCCCATCAGCTTTGCAGGGCGTCCCGTCAGCCCAGGGCAGGCTGCCGTTCTTGGTGTGGCACAGGGGCTCCCCACTGCCCGTCCTGCACCACAGCTGGGCACAGATGTCCTGCTCCGTGGTGTTGGGGCAGTGCTGGAAGTCCTTCCCAAAGATCTGCTGGCATTGCTGGTCCAGGCTGTACAGGGCTCTCTGACCGGGCAGCTCGGCAGGCAGGGCCAGCGCCTCGGCTGGGGCGTCCAGCAGGCAGTCACCTGGGGAAAGTTCAGGAATTAGGCTGGAGTTGGACCATCAGGGCTCGGATTGCACCAAGCAGGGCACCCTGAGCCTCCTCTGTGGTCTGGTTTGAATCCCCCTCCGCCCCACACGCCCCTCCAGGTGTTGCAGAGAGCCTGGACAATTAACGAGGAGGTCATTTGGAGTGCTGGGGCTGCTTAGCTGAGCCTTACCGTGCCCTCCATCCAGGAACTCGGTGAGGTACATGGCACTGCAGGGGGACCAGGGCTGGGTCTTGTTCAGGTGGATGAAGAGAGCAGCCATCATGTGGTGCTCGCCCAGGGGGCCGAAGAGCCGCTCGCAGTTCTTGGAGTCATCGTGGGGCATGCTGAGCACGTGGCCTGGGGGGGCAGAGGGCACTGTCAGTGCAGCCCCCCCAGCCCAACTCCTGGTACCAAATAAGGTACCAAACAGCTTCTATTGCTGCAAAAGCCGTTTGCTTCCAGAAATCAAAAGGAATAAAAACCCACTTGCTCCATCTCAGTGGTGTGCTGGACAAAGCAGCACAAGTTCATACAATCCCAAAATGGTTTGGGTTAGAAAAAAACTTGAAAGGTCATCTTGTTCCACCCCCTGCCATGGGCAGGGACACCTTCCACTAACCCAGGTTGCTCCAAGACCTGTCCAACCTGGCCTTGGACACTTCCAGGGATCCAGGGGCAGCCACAGCTTCTCTGGGAAACAGTGCAGGAATGACAAACCAAGGGAAAGATGTGCTTGATTCCACATCTGAGCTCATCACAACAGGTAAATCATAAAATCATTAAGGCTGGAAAAGACCTCCAAGATCATCAAGTCCAACCTTTGACTGATCCCCACCTTGTCACTAGACCAGAGCACTGAGAGCCACATTCAGTTGCTCTCTGAAGGTCTCCAGGGATGGAGACTCCACCACCTCCCTGGGTAGCCCCTTCCAATGCTCGACAACGCTTTCAGTGAAGAAATTCTTCCAGAACTGGTGTAAATGCACCAATTTACAACAATTTGGGTACTTCTAAGTGCTCCTGCTGCTGCAAACCAACTTCTGCCAGCGCCAGAAGCTCCCCACGGTTTGGCCGCTGGGAGATGCTGGTGCTGGGCTGTGCTATAACCCCTGTCAGCAGCAGGGCTGGAGAAAGCATCCTCCCCCTGGGGGAGGGAGGTGTTACCCAGTTCATGAGCCAGGGTGTAGGCTGCCTGCAGGCCCTCGTCCTCGATCACCGAGCAGCTCTTGTTGCGGTCGCACATGGTGCCGATATCGGCCACGCCCAGCGTGTCGCAGCTCTGGTGCCCGCAGAAGTCCTGTTTGGGAGCAGCACCGAGGGGGTCAGGCAGGGTGAAGGGAGTGCCACCTTCAGCTCCAACATCTCTGTGGGCAACCCACTGGTGGTCTGCACCCCAAATGACACCACCCCCCTGCAAGCGCTTTGCTGCCATCTCCATTATTTGCGTGGTGGGGCATCGACCTCCACGGTCGACCCTCTTCTCTCCCTCCTTCTCTCTCCCACCTTGACCACCCTACTCCCAGAGGGGTCCCCAGGGATGCTGACCTGTCTGGTGAGCAGGATGGCTGTGTCGTAGTGCTCCGGGTGCCGGTCGCTCAGCGGGTTGAACCTTTGCTGCCAACTGCAGAAGTTCCTCAGGGTGAGCCCCCCGTTGTCCGACACCTCCGGCCCCGCCGCCGCCTCCTCCACCACCAGCACCTTCACCACCACCAGGTTGATGGGGTTTTTCAGGCTGGGGTGCTTGTAGATTTGAGCAGCCATGGACATCAGGGTCAGGACGTGGTTCTACAGGGAAGGAGAGGGGCAGGCAGGGCCTGGGTAAAACATTTGTTGTGAGGCTCTTTTTTTTTTCTCAGAAAGGAGAAATCAGCCTCGTTTATGAAGCCCATCACACCCAAAACACGAGCTGATGGACTGAGTGCTGCCTTTCTGAAGTGATGCTTTACACCCTGTAACAACAGAAGGGACAGGCAGGACAAGCCCATCCCTGCGTCCCCTTCTCCAGCCACTGTGTCTTACCTGCCCTTTGCACCCAGAAATCCCTCAAGAAGAGTTTTCTTAAGGAAAACCTCTGTTCTGGAGAGTTCCCTGCACATTCCCCAAAGCACTAACCCTGCCCCGGGGGTGGGAAACACTTCCCAGATAACATTCCACTGGTCACAGCCTTTGAACCCGACATCCTTGGCGACTGACTGGGCCCAAAACACTCTCTGGCAGCCAAGTCTTTGCCCCTCATCATCCCCTGCTTGGAGACTGGGGTGACCAGGGATGACTTCATGTGTCAGCCTCGCCAGCGATGTTTACGCTGATGTAAACGTCTTATCGGAGCATCGAAATTCCTCCTCTGCTTGGCACTGCTCACAGCCCCGAGTCAGGGGAAAAAAATGCACCTATTACACAACACAGTGTTGGGAAAGAGAAAGTGGCTTCTCTCCTCCCCAGACGGATTCCACCCCGCGGTCTCAATTCGGAGCCTAATTAGGCTGGAGGGACTCAATGGGAGCCCTCTCTGATGGCCGAGTTTCACCCAAAATTCACCATTCCCAGAGCAGAGCTGGCTCCCTGTGCTCATCCATCACAACGCTGCCAGGACAATGCCATTTTCTTCGCAAATGAGGGAGATGCTGAGGGAGATACAGCATATTTGCTGCTTCCCCCAGGGCACTTGTGGCTACTTTAAATTATTCTGCCACATTTTCTCCCACCACTGGCAGCTCCGTGTAAACAGATGTTTCGTTTCAGCAAGACGGATCCCAGTGCTCATTATCCAAGGGCAGGCCACAGGGAGGCTGATGGGAGCAGGGAATAGACTGGTTTATTTAGACTGGCCAGATCTCCCCGACATGACTCACATCCCAGCCCCAAACACGCAACAAATGTCATGGCAAAGTCACCGCCAGGGCAAGAAACCCAGGCGAGATCCCCACGAGTGGCTGCTCCGTGAGCTGGGGGAATTGTTTACCCTCTAGGGGAAATCCACTGGGCTACTTCCTAAAAATATCAGAAAGCCTTCCTAAAATTAGGCCCCTGAAGGTCTAGAAGGATGCTCGGTGCTGGAGCATCATGGGATCATCCATCATTTCCAAGGGATTAAATCCAGCTGTATCTTTTTCTAACCTGTTACAGGTTTCTTTCCATCCCAGCAGTTTTCACCTGGGAGCTCTCAGTTCCTGCCACAAATCCCCTGGGACACTGACCCTCACATCCTCAGAGTTACATCCTCAGAGGTACAAGAAACTCTTTCAGCAGCAGGAGCAGAGGGACTTGGAAAACATCCGTCCACCTTCCCTGGGTCTGGAAAGCCAACACGGAAAGCAAACTGAACAAAACAGCTCTTTAGTGCAGATTAAAAGGTCAAATTCACTTGTTCCACCATCTGGTGTCTATTTATACCCATCCCTGGCCTGTGCAGGCATTGGTTGGGTTTCAGATGGACCCCGACTGCTCCGGGGAGAGCAGCAATCCACCTGCTCGGCTTGGCCAAGGGTTTGGAGTCATGGCCAAAAACAAATTATGGGATCCCCAGGGCTCAGGAGAGGCCAACTGAGCACTTTTGGCCAACAAATGGCTGTGGAGGAGCTGAATCCCGCTCATCCCAACCTCCCTGTGCCTCTGCAAACAGGCTCTGGCTTGATAAGCCTCCTAGGGGAGAATGTACCTTCTCCAGAGTTTCCTTCCCACCACGCAGGCTGTGGATGTGGGTGTTGGGATCAGATGCAGGGCAGCATTTTGGGTGAGGTTTGGGGAGCCCAGAGCTGCAAACAGACTGGTTTCTGCCTCCTTGCAAGGCACTACAGCCCTGCAGGCACAAGGAGCTTCCCTGCCATTTCCAACCAGGATCCAGGGAGATCTTGGCAGGATTTCTGTCCAGCTGGTAAACACAGCTGGAAAATCAGCCTCTTACCTGCTCTGGGGGGAGAGGACACCAGTGTGAGCCAGAGAGGGTCAGGGAGCATCCCTCCTCTGCCCCAGGTGTCCAGGCACTATGCAGGGTGATGTTCCCTCAACATCTCCCACCTTGTTTCTCCCCAGCTGCAATCCTTGGTTCCTACTGCTCCCAAGAAGATCAAATTCCACCCATTCCACCACCTGCCCCCTGTCCAAAAATGAGGAGGGGATGCCTTTTTTCTGCATCACAGCAGCTCCAAAACCCCTCCTACCACAGCACTGTTGGGTCTGGGAGAGCCCTGAGGGAGGTACTGCCCTACAGGAGCCTTCCAGCAGCAAACAACACAGGCAGAGGGAGAGTGAAGGGAAAAATAAATCCAAATCAGAGCCAGGGGAACTGAAGTGGTTGCTTTTAACCTCAGAACGTTGAAAGATTTCACTTTCTCATACAGGCCCTTGCAAAACCTCTGCTTACATTCCCCTTCGTGGGAACCATTCAGAAGCTGGAGTCTACAGAGATCCCCAAACCGTGGGGTTTATTTTAATTATTATTATTATTATTTTGGTGTGTGAAACTGCTCCTACACAGCCAGCATTACTGTGGTGTGCACAGAGTGATGTAGTATCACTGGATCCACCCAGAACAGGACGGCAGGGAGCACCCATGGAACACCCCAGCACAACCTTCCCTCCACCAGTGTGAGGGGATCAATGTTCAGCCCAGCCTGGGGCTGCAGGATTCTTTGCTGGTGGATTGGGTTGGTTTTTCCCCCTCCTTTCTCCCTAGGAGCCAGAATTTCTGCAGAGGGGGAGAAAACGGGAAAGAAATGCCTCAATTTCTGGAGCACAGACAGATGGAAGGGAGCGAACCCAGGGTCAGACGCTGCCCAGATTTTAAAAAGCAAGTGGTGAAAACATCCCAGGCTCTCCCTCTTCCCAAAGCACTGTCTGTGTGCCACCCCCTGGCTTGGGTACCCAGGGGCTGCCAGCTGCCCTTCCAGCCTTTCATTCCAAAGCCCTGCAGCTCAGCAGCTGCTGAACCCCCCAGTGATGTCAGTGCACCAGTCAATATTTAGAGAAGCTGCCTGGTCCTCCAACCCCTGGCACCAGAGTGGCTGCAGGCTCGGGGTCACACCCAAGGGACAGATCCCAGAGGAAAAGCTGGCTGATGGCATTGCTAGCACAGGCCCCCCCCTTTGCAAAGATCCCCTTTAATCCCACCCGGATTGCCTTTGGGAATGGCCTCAGGAGGGGCTGGCTCCTTTTGTCAAGGGATTAACTCATTTTACCCACTCAAACTGCAAAACATCCCAAAGCAAGTGGAGGAGCTGGACAGGAGGGGTGTCCTGAGGCTCCAGGGTGGCTTTGGATTTACCTCCAGGATCACTTTGACAGTGAGAGAGCCAGCAGCAGGACCCTGGCAGTGCCCCGTGCCACGAACTGCAGCACTTGTCTCCTCTAGGAGAGAAAGGATTGCAACAGCACTCCTAAAAACTCATAAATCTGCCTGGAAAAAACACAGGAGTCAGGAACTGACTGGTTCCCTGACTTAGGGAACCCTGGCTTAGCCAGACTGATCTGATTCTTCCCCAGCCCTCAGTCATTACCAGCCCTTGGAGTCAGGGCTGGCAGATTCCTCCCTTGCAAGGCGGGAAAGGACAGGGGATTGCAGCCACGGTGTTTGCAGAAGAAAGCTTGGAAACACATCCCATCTGCACCCAAGAGACTGGAGAAACCCCACCACAGGAATCCCAGCCGGCTGCCAATTGGCTGGGGATGCTGTGGCTGGTTTTTGGAACTGCCTGGTGTTTGAGGTGTCTGGGCAGACATCCCTGAGCCACGCAGAGCATCCCGGCAAGTGCAGCCCAGCTGCAGGTGCTCACCCCTTCTGCGTGTCTCCAGCCTCAGCTTCCCCTGCCAAAACCCCCACTTAATTCTGGTAGTGATGCTCACAGTCCTCTTCTCTTCCAAGCATTTTGGGTTCTCTTGCAGGAAGAACACAGAGGATAACTCATGTGTCCAGCCTGGAGCCTCACACCCATACCTGTATAAGTGGGCTCTTCCCAGTCACTGCAGACTGTCCTGTTGCTGTTAATGCCCCCTAAAATAACCCCATCCCCTGCCATCCTCAAGCCAAAAGAATCACCAAACCCCCAAACTTCAAGTCTAGTTCTGCTCTCACTTCACCATCCCCTCCTGGTTTACACACAGGTATTGATGGAGGCAGCATTAAGCCCTTATTATCTAAATTAGGTTAAGAGCCGAGCTATCAGGCTCAAATTGATTAGAAAGAAATCATTAACAGCATTTTCCCAACAACAGCATGGCATTGATTATAACTTGCAACGCCTGAGTGCATCTTGTGTTGACTCTTCTGCTCGAGCTGTTACAGCTTATGCAAGAAAATAACTGGGAATACAAACGATGCTGGTGACATTTAATAAATATTTGGTAATTGAAGTGTGGTTACGGGAAGAAAACTCATTATATAAATATGGTTTCTTCTGACTCACCATTTCTGCTCCCTGGGCATCTCCTAGTCAGCTCTCTAAGACCTCACCAGCACTTGCCATTGCTTTTTTTGGCCTGAAAAATGTAGGTATTTAGGGAGAAGCTGAGATGGCTATTTGGTCCCCTGACTTAGCAGTGACTGTGCATTTTTGTTCCTGAGAACAAAAGACACAGAAACACAGCAGGTGGCTTTTTTTTTTTTTTTTTTTTTTAACTGCTACAAGAGAGCTGGTGGAAGTTTTCTCCCAAATATTAAACATTGCTCTGTTCATCCAAGACAAGACCTGCAAAGGTTTTCTTCCCATTCTTGAGAGATGATGCAAAAATATCGCTCCTGGGGGCAAAGAAATGATGGGGAAATGGGAGCCAAGCAGGCTGGGAGGCAATATCACCTAATCCAGGGTTGGAACAGCCAAACCAGGGCAGGGTACCAGCCTTGCAGCCCCTTGGTTTTGTTCACCTGCAGCTCACCCTCCTTCTGCCTTCCCAGATTTACCAGAGGGCTGTTACTTTTTCCCCAGTTCAAGCTGGGCATTATCAGGATTTCTCCCACCCCCAATGTACCACTTCATTTGGAACAGGAGTCACACCCCCAGGTGTTGCTTTAGAACTGTCAGGTGCCCAGCAAGGTGCAGCAGATACACTGAAACCCGAGCGATGCTGAGCAGCTGGAACCAGCTGGAGCCCCAAGGTTTAGCATTTCTCAAGGTCCAGCCTGGCCTGAGTGGGGCTGGCATTAAAACACTGCTTTGTTAAGGGCAGAGAAGCCCCCAGGGGAAGGATAAAGCTGGCAGGAGTGGCAGAGCCAGGCTGCCAAAGTGCAGCCTCTGGTTTCAGCTGCCTGATCACTCCTGCTGACCTCCAGCTTCCCTCTCCCAGCCCACTGCAGAGGATGAGCAGTTTTGGTGCACATTTACCCCCTGCAAAGACCCCAGAACGTTTCAGACCGAAGCAACCTGAATTTGGACCCAAACAACCCATCCCTGCAGGGTTGGGGTGGGGAGTTAACTCTGCCAGAGGCATGGAAAATAACCTGGTGGTGATGAGGAAGGCTCAGCAGCAGCCCTGGAGGTGGGGAGGGGAGGGGAGTGTGAGGCACCACAGTCTCTGCTCCCGGGGTCTCCAGAGAGAGAATGTTTAAGGAGAGGGGGAATTCCTAGCGCTGGTGGCTGAGGCAAAGGGCTGTTCATCCATCTGCTCGGTGCTAACAGGTGGCTCAGGAGCAGGACTGTGCATTACTCAGCCCGTGGTTTATTTACTATTCGGTCCCGGCTCCCATCCAGAAGGGAGTGAAAGCCATCCCCTTGCAGCGCGGCTCTTCCCCTGCAGCAGTGCAGGCATTAACTCCCTCTGTCCCTCCTCTCTGGGGGCACCAGACCGACGGGACATGACGGTGCCCAGCCTGTGCACACCCAGGCTCGTTGGGTGTGGGAAAAGGTCCCCGAACACTGACTGAACCCCACAGATCGACCCTGCAGCCTCTGCCTCAGGGATTTACAGCCCCTACACAGCAAGGGAAGGTGGGAACAAAGCCAAGGTCCCCTCACCCTGTCCCTCTGCTCGCTCGCCCTGGTCCCGGGCGTCCCAGGGCTGGGGGGATCAGGAGGACGAGGGGAGACCCGGCAGAGGGAAGAAAAGGGGGGATAGGAGGGGGTGGAGAGGTTGTGGGGATGGAGGAAGTGGGGAAACAACGGGTACAGGGACAGGAGGGGACAGAGGGATGAAGGAATGAAGGGATATGTGCGCAGGGGGGATGGAGGATTGAAGGGGATGGAGGGGACAGAGAGGCAGCGAGGGCTCCAGGAGTGCA
>NW_020956637.1:201016-206997 GCF_003031625.1 Empidonax traillii
AGAAAAGGGGGGATAGGAGGGGGTGGAGAGGTTGTGGGGATGGAGGAAGTGGGGAAACAACGGGTACAGGGACAGGAGGGGACAGAGGGATGAAGGAATGAAGGGATATGTGCGCAGGGGGGATGGAGGATTGAAGGGGATGGAGGGGACAGAGAGGCAGCGAGGGCTCCAGGAGTGCAGATGGGAAGGCAGAGAGGCGGCTGGGATGGGGACAGGAGGGGACAGAGGATGCGGGGCGGGAGGGGTGGCAGACGGAGGGATGGAGGGGAAGGAGGGGCAGCGGGGGCAGAAGACGGAGGGATGAATGGGGACGGAGGAGCGATGGGGACGGGGACGAGAGGGGACAGCGGGACGCAGGGCAGAGGGGACAGGGGACAGCCCTTACCTCCACGTCCTCCCCGTAGAACCGCACCATGGAGGCATCGGCCACCAGCAGGGTCTCCACGTAGCGCGCCTGGGACACGAACCGCCTGTCCCTGCGGCGCTGCCCGCCCGTCCCGAGGCCGCTCCCGGCGGGACGAGCCCCCGGCGGGGCCGAGCGGCGCCTCAGCCGGTGCGGCCGCGTCCAGGGCGGCCCGGGCTGGGGGTGCCCGAGCGGCTGCAGCTCGTAGGCCGCCCCGTCGAGCAGGAAAGCGGCGCGGAGGCCGCTCCCGCCGCAGCTGCTGAGCACGGCGGGAGCCTCGGGGCTCCCCTCGACGGCGCCCGAGTAGAAGCAGCCCCGGCGCGGCGGGGGCGGCTGCGGGCGGCGGCCCCCCAGGCGCTGGAGGCGGAGGCGGGGGGCCAGGAACGCGTTGTCGGGGCGGAGGCGGAGGACGACGGCGCGGCCGAAGGCGGCCAGGCGCAGGGCCAGCTGCCCCGACGGCGCGGGCAGGCGGGCGGGCAGCACGGGCTGCGCGTCCCGCGGGGGCGGCGGCGGCAGCGCCCACGCGTGGCACAGCAGCAGCAGGTGGAGAGGGGCCCGGCCCCCCAGCAGCGCCCGCCGCCCCATTCCCGCAAGGCCCCGAACCCCCCGGGCTCTCTCCCCCGCAGCCTCCGCGCCGGCCGCCGAGCCCGCTGTATTTATACTTTCTCCCCCCGGCTTTGACATAAGAGGTTTATTTTTGATCTCTCGCTGTTCTCCCCACTCCCCTCCCCTGCCAGCCGGAGCCTGGGGGAGGAGGAGAAGTGAAAGAGAAAAAAAAAAAAAAAAGGCGAAAAAAAAAAAAAAAAAAAAAAAAAAAAAAAAAAAAAAAAAAAAAAAAAAAAAAAAAAAAAAAAAAAAAAAAAAAAAAAAAAAAAAAAAAAAAAAAACCAACAGGAAAAAAATGAAGAAGCAGAGGAGAAAAAAAAAAAAAAGGAGGGGAAAAAAAAAAGAAGAAAAAAACCCCAACAACCCACTTTTGGATGCGATTTGAGGCCAATCAGACGCAGGCAGCCCCGCCTGCCTCCAAGTGTCAACTCCAGCCTGTTGCTCTCCCAACATTAACCCCTTCTGCAACTCCAGCGCTTCCCGCCCGGGTCTGATCCTGCCCAGGCTCGGGAAGGAACCTGTCATCGGGAGGGGGGACTGGCACCTTTTTGCCCCCACACCGTGGAAGGATTTACCCCAAGGGGCTGCTTCCTCTCCCATTTCCCTCAGCATCCCTTCCCGGTTGGAAAGCACCCGGCCCTTGCCAGCTGGAGAGCATCTTGTTTCAGAAGGTGCCTCCGGAGGTTCCCATGTCCTTCCCGTAGCCAGGGACAGAGAGGGCTTTGGGCCCCAGGGAAAACTCCATCAGGGACACACGTACAAGGAGTTTCCATGCCCTGAACCAACAGCTGGATCCACGTGGGGTTTCCTCCAGCTGGAACAAGGCAGAGGGCTAAATAAGACTTCTGTAAAATACCTATGAGAATAAAATAATGCAGCCAGCTCTCATGTTCCTTTTTTTTTCTTTTTTGTTGGTTTTTCTTTTTTTTTTTGGTTTTGTTTCTCTTTGTGTGTTGTGCGACTTCATTTACAAACCCTTCATTTACCCCCTTTCAGACTGAGTCTTAATTCCCATTCACATTCCCTCGCAGTGAGGGGAAAATCCTACAGGAATATCAAAGCCTCAGGCTGTAGATCCAGGTAGCTGCTGTGTGCTCAGCGTGGCAAACACCAGGAGAAGGGCAGAAACACTCTGTCCCTGGCTGACATGAGAAGGGCAAGAAACACTCTGTCCCTGGCTGGGAACCCGCTCAGCCCCAGGGAACAACTGGCTGTCACGGAGAAAGGGAAATCACTCACGGGGAAATCACTACGTGTATGTTACTCCTTCTTTCCTCTTAAGCCCTCCTTCCCCATTAGTTCATGAGATTTCGGGCCTCTCGTGCAGCACTGGAATATCTCAGGGTGTGTTTGCTGCAGACTGGGGGTTGTGGGTCCTATCCTGCTGCATGCCCTGATTTTTGAAGCGTTTTACAGGGAGTAGCACACACGACCAGGCTTGTGCTCCTTTAACCCTGCTGGGGATGCAACCCAAGGACCTGCTCCTCCACGCTGAGGGTTTTTTATTCCCCTCAGTCTAATCCTAAAAAGATCCAGCATTTGGCACCTCAGGATTCCTGGGAAACCAAAGTCTGGCCAGGGCTGAGTAAACGAGGCTCAGGGTTAAAGGCTGCTCTCCCTTTACTCCAGGATGTATTTACATCTTTCTCTCTATTATTATCTCCACTTAAAAGCCACATCCCTACCTATATAGTAAACACACGGCCTTGGCTCTAAATAGAAGCTGCCCTGGGGACAAGGCTCTGGTTACTCCTTTTTTAATGTGTGGGGTTTGTGCCTGGAGGAGGGGAGGAAATAATAATTAAAAATAGTTTCGGATGCTTGTGGTGGACAGCAATACAGATGTGGAGGGGGACACTTCCAGTTCGGATGCTGGGTGGCCAGAAAACCGCAGGGAGAGGGGAAAGCACCCCCAGGCACGGTGTAGTTTGGTATAGGATATCTCTCCACGGCTGTGTATCCAACCTGTACAGCCCCCTCTCTCCCCTCCCGCAGCTGGAGCCGCTTCTTCCCCTCTCCAAGGGTGGATTTTCCTCCCTCTGCAGCTTCACCGGGCCGGGGAGAAAACACACTTGGTGCTTCCTCACAAAGTGAGCCCTGACTCTGCCTTCCTCCAACCCCACACACCCCACTGAAGGTGCCAGAATTCCCCCGGGCTTTGCCTTCCCACGGGAGGGGAGGCAGGGAGGAGGTGCCCCTGCTCTGAACTGGGACAGGTAAGGCTGCAGGCGACAGGATGTAATTTATTCCCGGCTTTCCGCTCCCGGAGCTGCATCTTTGATCTGGGAGGACGTGCTTGCATCTTAGCTTGGAGGCACCGCTGGTTTTCATTAGCGGCTCGTTCTGCAAACAGTAGCTGGAATTTCTTGCAGCCTCGCCGGGCTCGTTACGAACCAGCTCGAAGAACGCCGGGAGAGAGAAAAAACCTCACCTGGCTGCACCTCCGCATCTCCTCCCTGCAGAGGACGACGCACCCCAAGCCTTGTCGGGGTTCCTGCTTCTTAACCCCTTGCAGGACGCGCTGTCACCCAACTTCGCCCTCCTCTCTTTTCTAGGGGCTGCCCGAGCATGTGAAAGCCATTAACTCCCCCAGTCAATGTGATTTAAAGACCCTTTTGATCAAGCAGCTTGAAAACGTCTGCCCCGCTCCCCTTTGCGTGTCCGCAGCTCCGCGAAGGCAGGAGGAGGGCACGGCCCTTCTGCATCATCCCCGAAGGGTTCCCGCCGCCCAACACCCATTTCCCGAGGGACTTTGGGCTGCCGGGACGAGCCCTGCGTTGCATTTGCTGCTCCTGCTCAGCAGCAAGAGAGGGTTGCCCCGTTTACGGGGGTCTCTGGGGTGTTTTGGTGTCACCTCCTCGCTCCGAGAACGGGTTCGCATCCAAATTTGCAGCGTCCGGCTGAGTCTTAGTTATTCCCGCTTGCCCTCAGCCCAGGGAAAACCCTTGGGAGAATTATTTGAGCTATCACTGAAGCAACTACAATCTCCCAAAAAAAGAGATGAGACCGCTAGATGTCAGTGCCGCCCTACGCTGCTCAGGGAAACCCCAAGTCCATCCCTGGAAAATTTTCTGGGAGAGCGAAGTTGTGCTGCAGCCCTCTCAAACATCACCTGATGTTAAAAGAAGCGGTACCATCAGTTTTCGTTTTAAAGGAAGGAGGTGGGAGGGAATCTCTCCCGGCAAAGCAGCGGGGTTTTTAATCAGCGCCCAGCCAAGTTGTGTTCGGTGAAACCATCCTACCTGCAAAGTGGGGGTCAGGAGAATGGTTGCTTGCCTGAGGTTTGCAAGGAAAGGGGAGATTTGGGCTTCATTTGGAGCCAGTGAGTGAATTAAACAGCAAAACGTATCAATATGAATCATTAATCGCTGCCCTGCCCCTTCCCGCTGCATGGCTACAGCCACGAGAGGGCCCCCCTGCCTTAAAAGTGGTGGTGATTTAGGGTTTGGTGCCTCCAAACTCTCAGTACCCCACAGAACCCGGGGTTTTCTTCCCCTTCAGGGCAGTATTTCACATCCCTCCCGCCCCCCGGAGCTGCTGCATCCACAGCACAGGAGGTTTGGCAGCTGTGAGAATGGTGCTGGGCAAACACCGGTTCTCCTGGACCCCTGAAACACGGCAAAAGCAGATTTTTAGGAGTCAGGGACATCCAGGCTGGGTCTCAGTTTATCAGATGTTGATGAAACACTTGGTGCCCTTGTTGCTGGGAGCATCGAGAGCCGTGGCTGTGATTTGATTAATTACTTTGATTTTATATTATTTGAAAGGATTCCACCTCTAATTTCTAAACCATCTCTAGATTTTATCTCTTTATCTCCATTTTCCCATATTAATTCTCTATTTTTAATGGCATTTTGATTTGTAACACCATCATTTGTAACGCCTTCAATCCCATTTCATCCCTGGATTTAATTCTGTTCCACACCTGGATTTCCAGAGCGAGGAGGAGGCACCAGAGGGCAACCTTGCTTCAGGGTTGGTTTGTAGCTCCAGTTGTGTCCAGATGTGGCTGTAAGGGAAGCAGGTTTATGGCTTTCCAAAGTCAAGGGCCAAGGTTTTAATTCCAGCACCACAACCTCCTCCCTGGGGAGCTGCTTCTCTGCTTCCAAGCTACGCCTGGAAGCTTCCAAGGTATCCTGAGACCAGCCCAGCAGACCTGCAGCTTCACCCCTGGTGAATTTGTGCATCTTTGGTGCCTCTGTTCCCACCATGATCATCCCATGAAGGGAATTAATCACGGGTGGAACCTGTCTCGGGTGGGAACAATAGCAGAGCTGTGAGTCCTGGGTCATAAATCTGCAGGCTGAAGGTGATCAGAATGGCATGAGATTGTTTCTTGGGATGTGTGGGACCATCATCAAGGTCCTCTAAATTTTCTTGTGCTGCCTTAAAACACTCTGGAGGAAATCTGTTGGAAAAAAAAACAAAACAGGAGAGACCCTTAAACACCAAGGGGGGTGAAGAGAGAAGAGAATTTTGGATGCTTTCAGGGAAAAGGAGCAATCACCAACCCCAGGACCTGCAATACTGGACGGAAATTGGGCAAAACCAAGCTTTATGGGTTTTTTTTTCAGCATACCATGCTATTCCCATGTGGAATCCCTGTGAGATTCTAGTGGAGACATTATTGGGACCATGTGAGAAGGCAGCAGAGATGCACAAAGCACAGGGACCCTTCTCCTGGTTTAGGTCACAAAGTCCTCCACGTGCTCAGGTTTCTCACCTTCGATAACCTCACCTAGACACAGCCAGAGTTCTCTCTCCAAGCCTTTCTTTCCTGGAAAACCTCCTAACAGTGCACTTTGAGTCATCCTCAATCCCTGGAGAGGATCCTCCTTCCTGCCCATGTGGTGGGGAGTTGGGAGAGCACAGCCTGAACTTTTGGGAGGGAGCCCAAGCTTTGGATCTGCCAACCTTTCAGCCAAAGTCAAGTGAGGGGCCTGAACTCCAGCTCTTCCTTGCCTTAACCACC
>NW_020956637.1:207373-210137 GCF_003031625.1 Empidonax traillii
AAAACTTTCAGATGGTCTATTTAAAACTGTTTCTCCGGTGAACTGGAACATCCAGGAGATGTGTGAGGTTTGGGGGGGGGGGGGTGTTTCTCTTCTTATATTTTTAAATTCACACTCTTGGTATCACAATGGTGAATAAAAGAAAGAAAGTCACTTGTCATTGGTCCCTGGAGATGCTTGGGATGAAGCAGGAGGAAGGTGGGAGAAGGAAAATCCACACTGCAGACCATCTCCCACTGACATTTCAGGATGAGGGTGAGTGATGGAGTCTGCCTGGGTGAGATAAGTTTTACCTTGCCTTTCCAGGCAAAAATCGAAGTAGGAGCCAAATTTACCTTATATACCTTGTTATCTGTAGCTGCCCTGAGGTTCAAAGGCATTTTCCTTCTCCATTCCCTGCTT
The DNA here is from genome assembly GCF_003031625.1 of Empidonax traillii. NCBI lineage: Eukaryota > Metazoa > Chordata > Aves > Passeriformes > Tyrannidae > Empidonax > Empidonax traillii. Next base: position 207,776 of record NW_020956637.1, read on the forward strand.
AGGCTGTGCTCTCTTTCTGATCACCTCTATCCATCCCATTGCCATCAAATTCAGACAAACTCCAGCAGTGAGGAGCAGGCCCAAGCACCTGGAAAGCCACATGGAGTGACACCAAGGTGTCACCAGCTCCTTCCTGAAGGTGTAAAGGGCTGTGGGGTGCAAACAACTGCTGGTTAGTCCTCAAATTAGAAAAATAAAAAAAAAAAAATCACATCACATCCTCGAGCTCGAGAAAAAAAAATAAATAAAATAAAAATGTGTCTCCCTTCTGGTCTGGAGTGCTCTGAGACATTCCTGTACCCCCCTGGAGCTGCCTGGAATGGGGGAGCAATATTCTTCCACCTACTCCACAGCTTTTCTACTCACTGTGGACAGGAAAATGAAGATGGTTTGGTTTGGAAACAAAGCACCCTACCTTGGGGTAGGTGATTCCCAGCTGCTCAGAGAGACAGAGGGCTGGGGAGGCTGTGATGGAGCAGCTGATCCGTCCCTACACTCCCACCCCAGGGATGCTGGCACAGCACTGGTGTCATGGGACACAGGGAGTCCTGTGCCTGAGACGATGGAACGGGTCTCAGCCAAACCACTCGCATTTTCTGCCTGCCTTTCCCCATCAGGAGGCAATCAGATGTTCTCCAGGCTGGAGATAAAGTCCTGCCAGTTCACTTTGACTCATCCTCTGCTGCTGGAGATCTCCCAGATGGAGGGGCTGGAGCTCCCAGGGCAGCAATGACTAACCCTGGCTCGATGACCTCTAGGCTGAGGTAGCTGGTGGCACCTCTGGGACCATGTGCCATCCTGTTTGCTGCTGTTGCCTCTGGGTAAACTCATCCTGTTCAACAGGGCAATGCCACGGGAAGAAATTCCCTCCTGGCACCTCAGGATGCTCGAGGCTGTGTCCCTCTCCCCTTTCCCCTCTGCTCCACGTGCTGCCCGTCCTCTCTTTGTGACCTTACCCACATCTCTGAGCGTGCTGCACTTTGGCCAGCAGACAAAACCCCGGATTCCCTCAGCCCAGTGCAGTCAGATGGTTATTTGGGGTCACAAGTTCAGCTGCAAGGCACACGACCAAGCAAACCACAGCACTGGCATCCAAACCAGCCAGGCTGTGGGCTCTGCCTCTTAGGCAACAGCTTTGGCTTTTATTTCATCCATGCACACATTCCTAAGCTGTGCCTGCAGCCTTTGCTGGGGCTTGAAATCCCATCAAAGCCAGCCTACCCATGAAAGGCCTTACTTTTATCATTAAACCAACCCATGGAGGTTATTGGTGCTGATAAAGATGTTCCTCAGCCACAGAGGGCTGCTGAGAACTCTTCATTGCTCTTCTTTTAACTGCCCTGCCCCCAGAAATCCTACCCACGGTGAGATCTTTATCCCTCCCAAGAGCATCAGCTGCCCCAGCATCCTCCAGACACTGTTCTGGTGATCACTCTGGTGGGCACAGGGAAATTCCCATGTACTCCATGGGGTGTCCCAGAGGAGAGGATATTGCAGGTGTTAACACTTTTAAGTCCTACCTTTGGTGACCCTGGGGATGAAGGGAGGCTGAGCTCTTCCTCAGAAGTTGAAATAACCTTTGCTCCTCTGCAGGAGCCACTGAATGGGCCTGGGGTGGAGTAGCAAGGGATGCAATGGAAGCTGTTTCCCTGGGAAGAAGAGTTCTGGGATTCCCCTGATCTGTAGACAGGGACCATTTAGCAGGGCTGGCAGGTCTGGAGGTGCATGGAGGGACACAGCCCAGCCCTCATTGCTAAATCACCCAGGCTGGGAAAAACATATGTGAACATCTTCCCAAAGAAATCTGGGAACCAAGCTCTCTGCTTCCAAACAGCAGGTCCCCCACTACACTGAACTGTCCCAAATACCAGCACGGAGCAGAGGACGGAGGGCTGGACTAGCTGACCTTTAAAGGTCCTTTTCCAACCCAAACTATTCCATGATTCAATGATTCTCTGACATTTCATCTTCACTGCACGGCCCCGTTGCAACCAGAGTATCCCCCCCCACCCCACCCTGCCATGGGGTCACAGAGTTCCATCCTCTCCCATTGCTTAGAGTAGCACCCAGAACACCCAGAGTGGCAGATGGGAGTGTCCCTGGGGAGCTGCAGAGTTCCCCTCTACGCTGCAGGAATAAAAGTGAAGAGGGTCTCCCTGCATCCCTTCCTATTGCCCAGCCCTCCTGATCCCACCTCCCCCAATCCTATCCCATTCCCACCCTCCCATATTCCAACCCCCCATCCCACCTCGTTCCATTCCATCCCATCCCGTCCCATCCCATCCCATCCCACCACCCACCCCATCTCACCCCACCCCTACCCCACACCATCTCGAGCCCCCATAGCATTCCACCCGACCCC
>NW_020956637.1:210635-217699 GCF_003031625.1 Empidonax traillii
CCGCTCCGCCCCGGGGAGGCGGTGGCAGCCCCAGCCCCGGGCGGAGCGCGGTTCTGTCCCGGCCCCGCTCGGCTGCTCCGCCGGCCCCGCTCGGCCCCGCTCGGCTTCGCTCCCGGCCCCCCGCCCCGGAGTGGCTGCTGCGGGGCCAAGCCGCGCCCCGCTCCCCCCGCTCCCGCGCTATAAAGCCCCGGCGCGCCCCGCAAGGCAGGTACTGGCGGTGTCGCTCCGCTCCCTCCAACCTCCGCGGGTCCAGGAGGAAGAGGAGGAGGAGGGAGGAAGGGGGGGGCCGGGTCCTGCTTTCTCCCCCCCCCCCCCCCCCCCCCCCCCCCCCCCCCCCCCCCCCCCGCGCCTCCCCCGAACCCCGATGCCTCCGGCCTGAGCCCGCCGGGACGATGCTGCCGCTGCTGCCGCTGCTGCTGCTGGGCGCCCCGGGGCTGAGCCTGCCCTCGGGGGGACCCCCAGACCCCGACACCGCGCTGGTCACCCCTCTCCGCCTGGACCCCGACATCAACGGGCCGGCTTATTTCAGGGGGGGGCCGGCCGAGCCCCCCCGGGGAGGGCAGGCAGTGGTGATCCAGCTCTCGGCTTTCGGGGAGGATTTCTACCTCCACCTCTCCCCCGACGCCCGTTTCATCGCGCCCTCCTTCGCCGCCCACTACCTGGGGGCGGCCGGCCGGCCCCTCCCCGCTCTCCGCCACTGCTTCTATTCGGGGGACGTCAACGCCGACCGCGAGTCCTTCGCCGCCCTCAGCCTTTGCGGGGGGCTCCGAGGGGCTTTCGGCTACCGGGGAGCCGAGTACCTCATCAGCCCGCTGGCGGGAGGGGGGGCCGGGGGAGTCCATCGCCTGCAGCGCCGCAGCCCCGGCCGCCCCGTCGGGGCTGGAGCATCCCGGTGCGCCGTGGGCTCCGGGCTCACACCGGGGGTGCTGCAGGCGCTCGACAAGTACCGGGGGCGTGCAGGGGCCAAAGGGGGTCGGGCAAAGCGCTTCGCCTCGGTGCCGCGTTACGTGGAGACGTTGGTGGTGGCTGACGAGTCGATGGTGAAGTTCCACGGGGATGACCTCCAGCACTACCTGCTCACCCTCATGGCCACGGCCGCCCGCCTCTACAAGCACCCCAGCATCCGCAACCCCATCCAGATCTCCGTGGTCAAGTTCCTCCTCATTGGGCAGGACGACAAGGGGCCCAAGGTCACCAGCAACGCCGCCCTCACCCTGCGCAACTTCTGCGCCTGGCAGAAGAAGTGGAACAAGGTCAGCGACAAGCACCCTGAGTACTGGGACACCGCCATCCTCTTCACCAAGCAGGTGGGTGTGCAGGGGGGTGGCCTGGGGGAACTCCCCCATTTCGAGGAGCCCTGCATTGTGCTAAGGTGTTCTGCCATCTCCACCCCTCCACCTCTGCGCACGGTGGAGCAGGTTGTGCTTCTGCACGATCCCCCTTTCCCAAGGGAACCCCCACTCTCAGATGCTGTGGTCGGGTGGAGCAGAGGCAATGGAGCCAACCCTTGCTGTCCCCTGGGCAGGTTTTGGACACCAGTCTGGAACAATCCCTGCCAGGGGGCAAGTGAGGCCAGGAGGAGCCCAAAGACAGGTTTCCCCACAGGGAGAAACCTTCTGCTTCATCCCCTGGCTCCTGGCAGCCAGTGCCCTGCAGCTCTGGCTTCCAGCAAACACCACCCTGAAATGAAGGGTCTGAGCCCAGAAGAGGAGGAACATGGCCCTGCTTCCCCCTCCCCAGCTGGGAATAGGTTATGGTGCCACCTGCCAAGAAAAAAAAAAAACCTCTCCCCGCTTCCTCTGACTCATGCACGAGGTCCTCCTGAGAACCTGGAGCTCTCCTCCGCCCTGGCTGCGCTGCATGGACCCGGTTCAGGGCTGGAAGTGAAGCACCAGAGGTTCAGCCAGTGCTGCAGCCCTCGGGGAGGGGGGAGAGGGAGAAACGTCCCCCGCCTCTGCTGTGGGCTGGACACATCCCTGTGGAGGGAGAGGGGCTTTGAGCTGCTTTTGGCACAGGCTCTGCAGGTAATGTGGGGTGTGGGACGAGCTCTGCCTCCTCCCACCCCCACAAACTGGGTGACACTGCTCCAACAACCTACTTCCAGTGCTCCTCCTTTCTTGTGGTCCTGCCCCAGCGTGGACATCAGCCCAGTGCCTGCATCCCGAAATCACTAATGGGATGGGAGGAGGATAAGCCCAGCTTGGAGAGGACAGTGACATCCTACCCTGGCTGCAGCAGGCTTTGGCAGCAAAGGCTTCTTCTCCTTCCCCCAGCCCTGCCGAGATGTTTTTGGATTAGGGACAGGTCAGGAACTCCCCTCAGTGGCGGGGAGACCATTCCCAAAACATCTTTGCAGGTCAAACACTTGTGGGTGGGAAGGATATAACTAACATCCAGCTCCGTTCAGCTGTCCCTAGGCTGAGGTCAGCAGGGGCTGACAATGGCCTGGAGCAGGAGTGATGCTGTGCAGGACGTGCAAGACCTTGTCCTTCCCGTCCTCTGGCACCCCCCGCCCCGGCCAGCTGTGAATCCTGTGGGAGCACAGGCAGGACTGAAGCTGCTGGAGCAGCTCCTGCCTGTGTGAGGGGGCTTGAAGAAGTGGACGCTGCTGACAGCCCTGCAGGATGAGCCAGCTCCCCCTCTGGTGGGAGCCCGGTGAGGTCACCGGAGCCGCAGGTGGGACAGAGCCGGTGCCGGTGATCCAAGAGCTGTGGAGCTGCGTTTTTCACACGTTGCTAAACCAGCCATTCCTGAAATCCCACAGCAAGCTCCGTGCACAGGCACACGATCGATGAGACATCTGCCTTCCTTGAGTGCATCCATCTGTGGTCCCCTGAAACCCCGAAGCTTATCTCCCTGCCAAAAAGCTGTTACATAAGCCCCTGACTCAAATTTCACCTCCAGCCCAGCTGATAGGCAGTTTCCAGTTGTGTCAACGAGCTGCTGACGGATGGGGCTGTCCTTTCCTGCTTGGCTTTGCTCCCTCCCAACGCGGGTCGTGCTGGATGGTGGATTTGCCTTCGGGGAGCTCAGTCCTGATCGACTGGTGGGTGCAGAGCCACCTGAGCTCGTCCTGCAGAGCATCCAGCCTTCAACTGCCCTCCTGCCTCTTGGAAATACTCTTGCACACCACAGCAGAGAGCTCAGCCACTCTTCCCACCCGTCCTGGACCGACAGATGTTTGCTGTGCTGTAAAACCAAAGGGGTGTTGCATGAAGGAACATCCAACTGCAGCGTGGCAGATGCTGCAGGGGAGTTTGGAAACGCTGGAGCTCAAGGCTCAGCTTTTTAGAGTTGCTTTGGATGCCCACAGAAAGCCTCCATGGAAGGGAGAGAGAGAGCTTATGAGCTGATGTCTGAGTAGGTGAATCAATGCACAAGTCACAAGGATCCCTTGACCTGGAGAACATCTCGAAGTTCACAAGGGGTGAGGAAAAGCCTTGGAAGGTCCCACAGAGGAAGGGTCAGGCTGGCAGGAGAGTGCTGATGGTGCATTCTGCAGGTTGTCTGCAGCCCTTTGGGGCACTGAGTATCCTCCCCCTGTCTGTGCTGGCAGTGGGAGATGTTGGTGATGGTGAGCAAAGGCAGAGCCTGCCCTCTGCACGCTGCTTTTCCCCCCTTAAACCTCTTCCACTTCTCTCTCCTCCCCTCTGTAGCTGCATCCTTGCATTGCCTTTCCTCCTGAGCAGGCTCATGCCCAGCAAGGCTGGAGGAGGTGTTCTAGGGGGGTCAACACCCCCTCATTAGAGCCCAGAGGTGCTGCCTGGCATCCCTGGGTTGCCCCATGGAGGTGGGGAGTCAGGGCAAGCCCAGGGAAGAGCTGCTTGTGGAGTGTCCTGGCTGGTGAGGGTCAGAGCCAGAAGTGGGTCAGTGTGTCAGTGCAGGTGTTGGGCCAGGAGCCAAAATCTTGCCTTGCCAGCGAGGGAACTCTTCAAAGAGCTGCCCCCTTGTCCCACTGATGCTCTGTCCTCCCTCCCCACGCCCCCTCCTTACCCCCAGACACCCAGTGCTGGGCCAGCTGCATCCCTGGGTTAGCTCAGCACTGTGATGGCACCGGCTCTGGGTGGTGTTTTGGGACTGGGGACCCCGTGCCTGTGCTTGTCAGCACCATTAATCACCTCATGCCCATTGGTGGTGGCCCCGTGTGGGGCTGTGGGGTTGGACCTGCTTGTCCCTGCCAGCAGTGAGGCAGGGGGTGGGATCGGGGATGCAGCTGATGGGGAAAGTGTGGCAGAGCAAAGTGCTAAACCCACTTGTATGACGGGGTGTTCCACCACCAGCCCAGATCCAGACATTTCTTCAGCTCTCTGAAGCTCCCTGTGCTCTTGCCTGTGCCTCAGGTCTCCTGCTAAAGCCATCTCAGAGCCCTGGCCAGGGCTCTCTGAAGTCATCAGCACTGTTATTTACCCACAGCTGAACCTGCCTGCACGGGAATGCCTTTCAGCTTGGAACCCTTGCTGGAAATGTTGGCAGAGCAGCTCCTGCAGGATTTTGAGCAGCCCAGGCTCTTTGGCTGGGCGAGCGCTGAGAATGAATCACACTTATTTATAGCCTGGGAGCGCCCCTCGAGTGCCTTACGTTTTCTTTTCATGTGGAAAGCAGCTCCCTGCCCGCCGTGTGGCCTCCCCAGCAGCTCTGGGACAGGACTCTCCAAACACTGGTGTACCCCAGCAGGGGAAGGGAGCACCCGAGGGCAAGGGCATTACCAAGCTGCAGCAGTGGCTGTCTTTAAATGGACTTTTTATTTGCACAAGCACCTTTGGATCCTGGAGGAGGGCAGATCCAGCTACAGCGAGATCCTTTCCATCCTCTCTCCTGGCAGCATCTGTGTGGGGTCAGGCTGTCCTCAGTTTGGGTGTGGAAGGCTGGGCTGATTCCTTTTGCTTGCTCCTTAAGGGATGGCTGCAGAGTGTCTTGGAGAGGCAGAAGCACTTCCTTTAGCCTTGGAAACCTCTGGCCCTGGACCAGGGGCTTCTTCTTCCTAGGAGGAAGTTGAGAAATGAGGTTGGGAAGCAGGTCAGCTGTGAGTCCAGGGCCACATGTGTTTCCATCCACTCACCTGGGTCTGGTCCTTGAGCTCACACTTAAGCAGATGGGAGCCAGACTGGCTTCTCGGTGCTGAAACCAGCTCCATCCTGGCTGGATTTGCTGTTTGGGTGGGAAAAACGGTTGCTGAAGGCACAGAAGGATGCTAGACACATCCCTGGTGCCAGGGTTCAATACAAACACACCACTGCAGCCTGGTCTGGGTCAGGATTCCAATTTCCTGCCCCTGAGTCCTGGTGTGATGCCCATCCCTCTGTGCTTTCTCCCCCTCAGCAGCTCCCCGTGGGGTGGGGATGGGCAGCTGTGACACCTCTGCTGCCCTCAGAACTAACCTCCTCCCTCTGTGCCTGGCAGGACCTGTGTGGTGCCACCACCTGTGACACTCTGGGGATGGCAGATGTGGGCACCATGTGTGACCCCAAGCGCAGCTGCTCCGTCATCGAGGACGATGGTCTGCCCTCGGCTTTCACCACCGCCCATGAGCTGGGTAAGGCTCCCCTGCTCTCCTCTCCTTCTCAGCAGGGATTCCAGGAGCTGGCAAGCCTCAAAATACCCTGGTTTCATCTTCTGGAAGATGAGACAATGACCAGTGGCGGGTAATGGGGAAGCTCCACCTCAGGGCACGAGACTGTGCCTGAGCCAGGGCAGCTGAGGAAGCAAAAGGCTTTGCTGTTGTGGTTGCTACCACAGTGGGTTTCCAGGATTCAGGAGTCCTGAAATAACAGGCAGAGGGCACAGCTGGGAGGAGGAGGAGGAGGAGGGAGGGGGAGAGTGCTGAAGTCACCTTCTTTTCGCAATTTCCCTAATCCTTCCTTTCCTGAGCGTTTTCCTCACGAACCCACGAAGCATCTGGGGGAGAACTGGAGAGCTCCCTGGGCTGCCCACAGCCCTTGTAACCCTTGCAAGGCTCCTCCCCACTCCGTGCCTCAGTTTCCCCTGTTGCAGGAAGCTGTGGGGGCCCTACTCTACCCGGCCTGCATGGTTATTCACGCTGCTCCCCCACCTTGTGCAACCCCCAGGCCACGTCTTCAACATGCCCCACGACAATGTGAAGGCCTGTGAGGAGGTCTTTGGTCGGCTGAAGACCAACCACATGATGTCCCCCACGCTCATCCAGATCGACCGGGCCAACCCCTGGTCGGCCTGCAGCGCTGCCATCATCACTGACTTCCTGGACAGCGGCCACGGTGAGCCCTCCTGTGCCACTTGCCCTCCCACTCGTGTCTCTGCCCCCTGGGAGCAGGGTCCATCCCTGGGGGTGTTTACTGGGAGATGTGGGGGGGCTGTAGAGCAGTTCTCCTGGCTCTGCAGACAAATTCGGAAGGGAAGGGGGAGTCTGGCAGCTTTTCTGTACCGTCCAGACTTGCTGGGTGCTGGGGTGTCTTCAGCAGTGACGTCTGTGCTGAGGCTGCTGGCGCAGCTCTACAGCGTCACCGGGAGATGAATCACATGAGGCTGGGATGCAGCTGACCTCGAGGGTATCCCTGGGGTAGCACCTGGATAGCTTTGGCCAAATTCCCAGCAGCCATCCCTCACTCTGGTCCGTACAACCCCCTCCCCAGGACCTGGTAGACCCTCTCTCCCCCTCCTGCAGGGGACTGCTTGCTGGACCAGCCCGCCAAACCCATCCCCCTGCCCGAAGACCTGCCGGGGACGAGCTACAGCCTGAACCAGCAGTGTGAGCTGGCCTTCGGGGTGGGCTCCAAGCCCTGCCCCTACATGCAGTACTGTGCCAAGCTCTGGTGCACGGGCAAGGCCCGTGGGCAGATCGTGTGCCAGACCCGCCACTTCCCCTGGGCCGACGGCACCGGCTGTGGCGATGGGCGCTTCTGCCTGAAGGGAGCCTGCGTGGAGAGGCACAACATCAGCAAGTACAGGGTGAGTGCCTGTGCTGGGAGCCCCAAAAACATCCCATGGGGTGGCTCTGAGTGGGTGCTTTAAGCCATTAGAGAGTGTCCAAAGATGGTCAAGGGCCATGAAGGGAAGCCGTGTGAGGACACTGAGGGCACTTGGTGTGT
>NW_020956637.1:218381-220508 GCF_003031625.1 Empidonax traillii
GGGCAGGCTCAGGGTGGATCTCAGGGAAAGGTTCTTCCCCCAGAGGGTGGTTGGCACTGAACAGGCTCCCCAGGGCAGTGGGCACAGCCCCAAGGCTGCCAGAGCTGCAGGAGGGTTTGGATGATCCTCTGGGGCACAGGGGGTGACTCTTGGGGATGGGGCTGTGCAGGGCTGAGGGTTGGACTGGATTATCCTTGTGGGTCCCTTCCAGCTCAGCAATTCTGTGGTTCTGTGGTGTTTCTCAAAGAGTGACGATGCTGCTCCGCTCCAGCCAGCCCTGGGCAGGTCTGGGGGCAGCTGGAGGTTTTGCTGGGGAAGGGGTGGCAATGGTGAGGGGGATGCAGCGTCTCATGCCCTGTATCCCCTCAGGTGGACGGTGGCTGGGCCAAGTGGGCTCCCTACGGGCAGTGTTCCCGGACGTGTGGCGGTGGGGTGCAGCTGGCAAAGCGGGAATGCACGGACCCGGTGCCGGCCAATGGGGGCTCCTACTGCGAGGGGATCCGTGTCAAGTACCGCTCCTGCAACCTGGAACCCTGCCCTGCTGCAGGTAAGGGGCTGGAGCTCAGCTTGAGCTGGGACAACCCTGTAAAACCAGGAGCTGGAGGTCCAGGCTGGTGCTCAACCCCACATCCCTGGTTTTTGTTTTTTTTTTTCCAGTGCCAGGGAAGAGCTTCCGTGAGGAGCAGTGTGAGGCTTTCAATGGCTACAGCCACAGCACCAACCGCCTCACTGCCTCCGTGTCCTGGGTCCCCAAATACTCCGGAGTGTCACCCCGGGATAAGTGCAAGCTCATCTGCCGGGCTAATGGCACCGGCTACTTCTACGTGCTGGCACCCAAGGTAGGTGGAAGACCCCCAGGATCAGCACCTGGGCTGTGGGATGACTCCAGCGTGCCTGGAAAAGAATGGATTTTCTTTGTCTGGTGGGTGGATGGTGTTAAATGAGGTGGTAGAGGAGGGGAATCCACCAGGCTGCTATGAATCAACCTGGATGTGTCTGCTGTGCCTCAGGGCTGGAGTTGGTCCACAGAGGGTCTTCCTGTGGGTTTGTAAAGGTGCCTGTGGGATGTTCCCACAGTCCTGGAATAGAGGATGATAATTATGGTGCTGGGGGAGTGATGTGCAGGACAGGGTGGGTCTGAGCAAGGTGGTGTTAGTGGTGTCCCTCCAACGGAAAGGACAGGGAATTCTGTAGATGGAGCAGAAAAGGGATGTAGCCTCATCCATCTCTTCTCAGAGACCCCAAAAATCCTGACTGCAAAACAGAGCCTGAGCAGAGGGTGACACGGTTCCTGCTGGCATCTCCTCAGGACCTGCTGGATGGGGTTAGATGAAACTCTGGGGGAGTTTCGGGGGTGTCAGAGGGAGATGAAGCAGCTCTGATTTGCTCACCCTGGTGCAGGTTGTGGATGGCACCCCTTGCTCCCCGGACTCCACCTCGGTCTGTGTCCAGGGCAAATGCATCAAGGCAGGCTGTGATGGCAAGCTGGGCTCCAAGAAGAAGTTTGACAAATGCAGTGTCTGTGGAGGAGACAACAAGAGCTGCAAGAAGGTCTCAGGCTTGTTCACCAAACCCATGTGAGTGGTGACCCCGTGGGCTTCCCCTACAGCCAGCTCTGCTCTTAGGGGTGGGGGATGCAGGAAGGTCACGGAGATGGTGATGGGGAATAAGTCCATCCCAAGTAAAATCTGCTGGTGCTCATGTGTATCGCTACATGGAGACCTGGGCTGGCTCTGAAGGAGAAGCAGGACATTTAATGTGCTCTTGGCTCCTGATGGTGGAGTTAATCCCTGGAACTGTTGAGCTGAAGCACCTTCCTGAATTTGTGCAACATCAGCCTTGGCAAAACTCGGTGTGGGGAGGAGACTCAAAATGACCTTCACGGGAGAGGGGAGACAACCTGTAGGGGTGGGAGGATCTCAGGGCTGTAACTGCAGGGGGCTGATGTCCCTGATGTCCTGCCCTGACTGCTCCTCTCTTCCAGGCACGGCTACAACTTCGTGGTGGTCATCCCCGCGGGCGCCTCCAACATCGACATCCGGCAGCGCGGCTACAAAGGGCTGATCAGCGACGACAACTACCTGGCGCTGAAGAACGCGCAGGGCAAGTACCTCCTGAACGGCCACT
>NW_020956637.1:221187-240510 GCF_003031625.1 Empidonax traillii
CCCTGATGTCCTGCCCTGACTGCTCCTCTCTTCCAGGCACGGCTACAACTTCGTGGTGGTCATCCCCGCGGGCGCCTCCAACATCGACATCCGGCAGCGCGGCTACAAAGGGCTGATCAGCGACGACAACTACCTGGCGCTGAAGAACGCGCAGGGCAAGTACCTCCTGAACGGCCACTTCATCGTCTCGGCCGTGGAGAGGGACCTGATGGTGAAGGGCAGCGTCCTGCGCTACAGCGGCACCGGCACTGCCGTCGAGAGCCTCCAGGCCTTCAAGCCCATCCAGGAGCCCCTGACTCTGGAGGTGCTCTCCGTGGGGAAGATGACCCCCCCTCGAGTGCGCTACTCCTTCTACCTCCCCAAGGAGAGCAAGGAGGACAAGGCCTCCTACAGGAAGGAGGGCAGGGCCCCGCCGGACCTCAACAACAGCGTGCTCGGCCTGTCCAACCGCCTGGACGGCGGCAGGCCCAGCTACAAGCGGCCCTCCTACAAGTGGGCGGCGGGCGGGTGGGAGGCCTGCTCGGCCAGCTGCGGTGACGGGCTGCAGAAGCGCTCGGTGGCCTGCCGAGACTCCTACGGGCAGCCGGCCGCGGGCTGCGACGCGGCGCAGAGACCCCCGGACGTGAGGCCCTGCGGGGAGCCCTGCCCGGCCTGGGAAGCCGGCCCGTGGTCCCCCTGCTCCAAGAGCTGCGGCCGCGGCTTCAAGAGGCGGGCGTTGAAGTGTTCGGTCCCCGGCGGGCGCCTCCTGCCCCGGGAGAGTTGCAATTTTCGGAGGAAGCCGCAGGAGCTGGATTTCTGCACCTTGAGGCCGTGCTGAGCGGGTCCGAGGGGTGTCCGCCGGGAAGGGCGTGGTGTTCCCCCAGCCAGGGGGGGTTGGGAGAGGGGGAGATGTCCATAGCACATAGCGAATGGGGGGAAAAAAAAAATAAGGAAAAAAGGAAGGGGGGAAAAAAAAAGGGAGCCGGGTGTTGGGACACTCCACGCACCTGGGAGAGAGGGCTTTTACCGACCGAGTCTCTCGGAGACAGAGCGGGAATGAACATCTACCTCGAAGCCACTGATCGACACGGAAACCACCAGTGGAGGCCGTGGGAGCTGGGGGGGGACAGATTGAAACGAGGAGTATCGTCGCTGCCGGAGATGGATCTATGTACAGGCAGGGAGATGCCCCTGAATTGCACAGCTGAAGCCTCTCCCCACCTTCCCAGGGCCAAGCCTACCTCCCCTCTCCCCTGACTCCCCCGACACTCGTGCTAAGCGGGATCAAAAGGATTTACCAATGCAATGACTGACAAGGTGCTGGGACTGAGGCCTCTGGGGCTCGCTGGTGGTGACTTTGTGGTCCCTGCAGTGTCCCCGGGCCAGGCTGGAAGGTGGTGGCTTTGTTTTTGTTCTCTCCTCATGTTTATGACCTGACCAGTGTAAATTTTATGGTGCTTAACTCTGTATTTCTTTAACCTCCTTCCTCCTGTCCTGATGGATGTAAACCTTGCGTAGCAGGGCCGGTGTTGTTCCCAGTGGGATCTCACCTGCCTGAGGGTTTTCTAAGGTGCTTTGGGATGGGGCTGTGTGAGCATCTGGATGCTCCTTGACACCCCAGTGCAGGGCAGTTTGTAACCTGCCCACCTGAAGGTTTTCAGGGTTAAAAGGGATCACTGTGGACCTGAGGTTTGAGCTGTCCTTGTAAAAAAGCAACAAGCAACTGTACTGTAGTACCACAGGATCAGACACAGCCCCAGCAGTCACTGGTGCTTCACTCCGCTCTGGAAATGGTGCTTGATGCTTCATGAGACCAGTATGCCATGTCCAGACATCCCACTGCCCTCTGACCTTTGGGCCAGGTTGGGATGTTTTTCCTCTGTGTTAAACCTCCCTGAGATATCCAGAGCTCTAGCAGAGCTGGGGTGACTCCCTGGCATTGCTTTTGAGCTGCGGAAAGGGAAGATTCATTTGGGTTTCGGGCCCTCCTGGGGGCAAAGGGATCAGTGCAGTTCAGGGGTGCAGGAAAAGAGGGAATGTTGAGCCTCTTGCTGCTGCAGAGCATCTACAACCGGTTTCTCACTCCAGAGTCTTGTGCAAGCAGTTATTCTGTACCTCTGGTGGTTATATAGTCTTGTGCCCATTGTGGTCAGAGGCTTTATTTTACCTCCCTCCGAAAACCATTGAACTGTTGTTTAGGTCTCTTGCTCAGATGAAGCCAAGCAGGGACCATTTAATTTTTTGCTTCATCACTGATGAAGGTGCTTCTTAATTAAATTATCTGTGACTGGGAGCATCTGGGTTGACCTACACAGTTTTGGGATCATCAGAAAGGGGTTTTATGGATGACACACAGATTTTGGGTGGGCAGAAGATGCTGTCTCAGCAGGTAAAGGCTTGGAGCTTACCTTGCTTGCTCAGTCCCATGGAGGTACAGCATGGAAATGCCCCTTGGTTGGCTCTCAAAGGTCTTCTTACCTTGCTGTGGGCAAGATAAGAAGGATGACAGCAATCAGGGCAGTGGTGGCGTGAGGGTTCCCTTGCGAGATCCTTGCACTGACAAGGTCTGTGGGCTCATCCTCCCTGGATTGATGTCATTCCTTTTTCAACACAATAATATTTTGGGTCTCCACGCTGCTCCACAGAGCCAGGAGCAGATGTTGTGGTTGCTCTGCACAGCAGGGAAGAGGATTTAACATTCCTAGGAAATCCCTTCCAGGTCTCCATTCCCATGAACACGCCATCCATTTTGGGAGGGTTTTCCTGCCGAGCCTGCTGCGCTTTCCTTTGGGGACAGAGCTCTGAGGAGCTGCACTTTAGTGTCTTGCCATCCCACAGCTGGTTTCCAAGCCACCAAACAATTGTCACCCTTGATCCCGGGGAGGGCAGGGATTCCTTGTGTGAGGTTCTTTTGCTGGGAGTGCAGCAGAAGGACGGAGATGCCAATGGAACTGGCTGCTTTGTGTATACCATGTATACTGAACCTTGATCTCTGCTGTTTGTGCATCAATAGCAATCTGAAATAAAACTGTATTTAAAATTACACCTGCTCCCCCGTGCCACGTGGTCCTACCAAAGTGACTATTTGATGGCTGCAGGGCATTTCAAGTCTTATTGTGAACCTGACCTTTTAAAACCTCAGCTCATTAACTGAAGAGCAAAACAACACCTTTGAAAACCCAGTAGGTTTATTCTGACTTGGTTCTGCTTTAGGATTTGTTGTTGGTAAAAAAGAAACCCAAGCTGGAGGATCCCAGTGGTGGATCAGTCTCCCTGATAGCCCCAAGGGTCACCAACACCAGAGTGTTCAGTGAACAGGGCTGGTTTGCCTTAGGCTGAAATCAGGATGTTCTTTTGTCAGAGAATACAGAGTTAAAAGGACTGATGCAAACTGGAACAGCACTCACATCCTGGAACAACCATGGCTGTGTGTTCCTCCTGAAATTCCCAGCACACCCTCCCTGAGTCAGAGCCCTCTTTCCCTGTTCCCCTGGGGCCAACGGTGAGATAAAGCCCTTCCTTTTACTGGGACACATCAGCTCAGGGCTGCCTGATGTCACCCCCTCCAGCTCTCAGCAGATTGCCTGGGATTTTATTTTCCCCCCAGCAAATGTAACTTATTTCCCTGTTATGTTGTCATGATTTGGCAAATGTCACGTGTTTTGTTGGGGGGCAAGCTCACTTTGCTTTTCCATGAGCACAGAATGGTTTGGGTTGAAAGGGAACTGAAAGATCATCTCATTCCACCGCCTGCCGTGGCAGGGACACCTTCCACTAGATTGTTTCAAGCCCTGTCCAACCTGGTCTTGGACACTCCCAGGGATCCAGGGGCAGCCACAGCTTCTCTGGGCAACCTGTGCCAGGGCCTGCCCACCCTCCCAGGGAACAACTTCTCCCTAATATCTCTTTATAAAGAAGCAAACACAAGACACCTTCCCCCTCACCAGCTCCCACAGGGATTCACTGCCTGTGCCTCTCCCCACAGTAAATCTCACTTTCAGCCCCAGTATGCCCCACACTGCAAACAGCTTTACTGGGAACAGAGGGGGAGATTTCCACCCAGCACAGCCGCAGCTTTCCCCTCGTGTACCTATTCAGGAGTAGAAATCCAAGTTAAAACCATCACCTTGCTCCTCCAGCACCAGGTGACAGCCACATTTTTAACCAGATGCCTGCTTTTGTCTTTGGGGGACATTGAATCCTCACCTGAATCCTTCATCCGTCCTAAATGTGGAAAAGAACCTGGAACTTCAAAACCTCAGCTTTGCTGCTGTTAAACTGGGGTTAAAAACAACCAGGGAAATGAAGGTGGAGAATGGTCTAATAGAGCAATGAGGATAAAATTCATCCCCTCAGGCCGAGAAGTCATGTCCAGGACTCCCCATTTTGGTCCAAACCCATCCCTGGCTGAGCTGGAGGACTGGAGATGGCTCGGGCAGATCACACCAAATGCCTTTAGGAACCTAAAGCTCAATTCTGCCTCTGGGGCTGGCTGCAAATCTGCTTGTTTTTATTTGTCCTGGGCTGAAAAACAAAAAGTTTGGGGAAAAAAATTAAAAATAAGGATTATCTGGAGTGTTAATCACGGTGAGAAACTATCAAGGATGAGGGAAATGTTCCTGCCTCATTTGTTGATGTGGTCCAGGGCTTTGACATGGCTGTGGATCAGCTCCATAAAGCTGGGATGCTGCCTTGCTATTTATATATATATATATATTCACATATACATATATAAAATTGCCATTACAGTTAATAATAATTGTAATTACTGGACTTTGCCAGGAGACAAAAGCAAAACCAGACGTCCATTGAATGGACCTAATTGATAACACATGTCCTGCAGGAAACCTCTCCCGGGAGGAGAAATAAACTGGGAAGGGCTCTGCTGGGCCTGGGAAAATGGGAATGTTCTCTTTGGCTGGGGGATGTGAAAGAAGATGCTGACGTGGAGCAGGGATGGGAGACCCCAGGCCCTGTCCCTGCTTTTCTCCAACTCCTCCCCCGGTGCCGACACCGCGATAACCGCGGCCCTTCCTGAATCCGGCAGGAAAAAATCCTGCTCTCTGAGCAGAAAAGGCCTTTTTCCCACTCTGGCACCCCTGAGAATGATGTGAACTCTGCTCAGGCACTCAGGGATGGCTTGAGCAGCTTTTCTGCTGGGGATGGAGCCCAGGACAGGCTGGGAAGGGATGCCAAGCCCCGGCAATGCCGACCCCCCGGCACTGCCGACCCTTTGCAGCAGACTAAACTTCCCCTGTTGTCCTCCCAGCCAGCAAATTGACACATTCCCACAGGCATTTCTGCTGCTTTAGGTTTGTTGGGGGGTTTTTTTAAATATTTTTTTTCCTAATTATACAGGACTCTCAGTGCCAAATTTATCTGGCCAACACTAATCTGGCAAGCAAAGCTCACAGATTTATGGCGAGAAAGCTCCCACCTCTTCATTGACCAGTGGCAGAGGCAGGATTTTATATTTTTAGAGGTCTCCCTCAAATACTCTCAGTCCCAGAAAGGCATAATCCTTGGAGAAGTGATGGCAGAAGGAGCGAGACAGTGTTTGACAGCGTCAGCATCTCCCAGGGAATGAGCTGAGTAAATCAGGCAGCTGTTAAAGATTATAACCCTTAACTAGGTAAAACCCTTGGAAATCGAAGCTTTCCAGCCGACTCCTGGGGAAGGTGCTGCCTTTGGATTTAGCCTAATTAATATCAAGTTCAGCCAAGCAAGCCTGGACTCCCAAATGGTTATTTAATGTGGCTTGATTATTTTTTAAACATTTTTATTTCCCCCCCACTTGTAAATGAATTTAGCGCTGGTGAAAGGTGTTGGATTGACAACCCTGGAAATATAAGTCCTCAAGGAACAGTGTTTTGGAGTTATGAAGGGAACAACACTGTGTGTAACACAGATGTAAGGGTAATTATTTGCAGTAACAGCTGCTTTTTGCTCTAAATTAAAAAGTAGAGACTGTGGGGATTCATCAGAACATCTGAGACACTTTCAGGTGGCCCAAGCATTGGGCACAGCCAGAGCTGGATAAGCAACACTACCCCTGAGCCACTGAGGCATTCAGGGCTGCATTTCAGTGTTTAATTGCTATTTTTATTTAAAGACTGCACATTTTTCTCAGCCCTCAAGCATGGTCCTAATTTTGAGCCAGGACCTTGGCACCTCCCTGCTCGATACAGCCTGTAAGCAAAGCTGGAAGTTCACACTGAGGCTGAATCAAAGCCTTTGGGGTGCACAGAGAGGAGAAAATATCCTAAAAATATCCCTCCCCACCTCATAGAAATAGGTTTTCTTTCACTAATGTTCTCTATCAGCCTTTTCTGCAGCTCTATACCATTCAGAATATTTTCAAAGCACAGCATCCAGGCTCTGGAGAGTATGAGAAACATCTCCCCTAAATTCTGGGCACTACAGGGAATCATCACGATAGAGATAATGAAGGATCTCCGTGTTTTCCATCGTTTCCATGACATTTGTTTTCCAGAAGCAGCTCCATATCCTGTGGAAACCCAGGCATGAGAGGTAGGGAAGGACATCTGCACCAGGGATGGAGGGGAAGGAGCAGCAGGATGATGAGTAAGGAGTAGAATGAGTCTACTTAAAACTGGCCTATCCGGAAAATCTTAAAAAAATCCCAGGGAATTTTACTTGGGGTCAGCAGGGTAAGGGATGGCCTTGATCCCAGTTTTTTCAAGTGGCCCATTAACCCCCAGCCTTCAGCACTTCCCCTCAGGGTGAGGGCGTGCTGGGCACAAAAACAAACATGAGTGGGATGGACAATGAAAGACCAGGGAAAACCTGGGCTGGGCGGGAGGAAAAGGAGGGAGGGGAGAGAAAAGGAAACCAGGAGAAAAGAAGGAAAACGAGGGAAACCTCAAGGAGGAGATGCTAATGCAAAGCAGATGTTATTCCACCTGAATCCCAGGGTTTTAGGCTTTTTCCACATCTCTGGAGCGTCTCAGAACAGTCAGAGCCTCTCCATGAGTCGGTGCCTGCGCAGCTACACCGTCTCCTGAGGGGCTGCCAAAATGGGATGGAGGAGGAAAGGAAAATCCCTTTTATGTTGTTCCCAGTGTACATTTTGGGGGTGTATAAAACAGTTTGAAACACGAGGTTTTTTTGAAAAGGAAAGCTGTGGCTCAGTCTCTTTTAAACTAATTTTTTTCTGCTTTTGAGGAAGAGAGGACACGTCTCCTTCTTCCTGTCCTTAGGAAAAGCAAGGACAATGACACCTTGAATGAAACATGAAGCACGTAATTATAAAGCATTTAAGTTGTTTTTTATTTATAAAAAATCTGTTTCCAGTATAAATGAGTCCGTGTAATTCCTTCCCTCCTTCCTTCCTTCTTCTCTCATCTGCATCCTCCCCTCCTTTTCTCTCTCCCTCCATCCTTCCCTCCTTCCTCCCATCTCCAGTTACATGCTGTTAGAGAAGCTTTGGGGATTTTGGTTCTTAATGCAACCAAATGGTTGATGGAAGTGGTGTGTTTTTTTTTTCAGTCACAGCCCACGTTTCCTTTTTGGACCCGAAAAAGCAAAGTTTGCCTTAACCAGCGTGTTGTGCGTGCAGAGGAGTCAATGTTTTGTTTCCTTCTAGGAAAGAGAAATCAAATCCACAAAACTGGTACAAAGTGAGGGATATCCAAATATTTTCCTTGGAGCTTCCCCTTGGGGGAAGGCAAAAGGGGGGGGTCTTTGGTTCCACAGGGTGATGCTGAGCTGAGCATCCCACCCAGCCCTGGCACGTGCCCCACTCCTGGAAATTACTCACCAAATCCATCTGGGATTCACTCCTAACAATACCATTGGAGGGATATATATTTTTCTTGGGAGGGGTGAATTTATAAGGGAAAGGAATCACCCTACCCTTGGCTTTGCCCAGATTGCAGGGCTTTGCTCTGCTCGCTGCCAGGGATTCCTCTTGCTTTTTATTTTTCCATTCTTTCTGCTGATGGGGAGCCAAAAGTTCTGAGGAACCTGTTTCTGATCCATCCTCTGTCTCCTCTCAGCTGC
Organism: Empidonax traillii; assembly: GCF_003031625.1. Classification (NCBI taxonomy): domain Eukaryota; kingdom Metazoa; phylum Chordata; class Aves; order Passeriformes; family Tyrannidae; genus Empidonax; species Empidonax traillii. The sequence continues at coordinate 229,189 of NW_020956637.1, forward strand.
TGGGGGCTCTCAGCCTCCTCCATGGTATGGAGAGGTGGCTCCATCCAAGGGTTAACTGCTCCAGTCGCCTTTCCACATTTTTCTATTTAATATTGCCTCTGAAGAAACAAACAGAGGCGAATCCCACCCTCTCCCCAGAGACTCTTTCTTGGCTTGTTCCAGAGAACACGCAAATAATCATTATTTGTCCTTTATTTTCTTTGTTGGTGCCTCATTTCAGCAGCCTGGGGGGACCGAGTAAATGAAATGACAGAACGAACAAGGAGAGTAATAAACTCAGATAAACGACCAACTGATAAAGCTGCAGTGGGAAGAAGATAAAAAGAAAAAAAAAAACAGCAACATTCCTGCTGTGGAGAGGCTGGAAAGGAGGGATAGAGGGGTGGGGGATATGGGGTTCTGCTGATGGATGCCAGCAGCACGCTGCCAGCTGGGAGAGATGTGAGCACAAGACATCTTGGAAAAGGCTTTAAATCCTCCTTATTGTGGCTAGAGAGCCCAGATCTTTGGGGATAAATCCCTCATGGAGCAGCAGTGAGATATTTCAATTTGCTTGTGTGAAGGTGAAACCCCCATGGGATGGGACCTTCTCATTCTGCATCCCACGTGGTGCTACCTCCATCCCTTTTAGTCACCTTTTAGTCTTTTCCACTGGCTTTTTGTCCCTCAGGATGGTTCATCCACATATATAGATATATAGGTACATAGAGATGTACTTTTCTCCTCCCCTGGCTGGAGGCTGTTGTGCCAAACAACCTCTAAACCCACAATCAAAGCTGAGCTCTTGCTCAAATCCAGGCTGCAGAGCCTCAATCCCTGTTCAAGCCACGGTTGTTCCTTCTGGACAGACTCCAAACCCAGTGGAGTTGTTTTAGGGCTCAGGTTTGCACTGTGAGCAAGAGACATGTTAAGAGTTTTGCACTAGAAAAATGTGTATTTACAGGAAATCACATTGCTTGGCTGCATCAGGGACGGTCCAGCTGCAAGGGAGGCACAAATCTCCTCTTTCAAGAGGGTGCCTCCTCTTCAAAAAAAAGAGATCTTGCTGCAAAAAAACCCTCAATATCACAAATTAAAAAAAAAAGCACACAAATATCACAAAAAAAATTTACACTTTTGTTTTTCCCCAAATGGGGGGGAAAAAAAAAAAATCAAGTTGGTGGGTGCATCCCAAGACCCTAAGAAATTCCTGATGCCCCCTGTTGTCATGTCCAGTCTGCAAGTCCTGGTTGTGTCTGTGGTGTGGAGGTTGAAAATACCATGTTGCAGATAATATATAACATATATAAAGGCACCATGTAATATTTATAATAATATTTGATACTGCAACACAGTGATAATAGAATCATAATCATAGAATCACTAAAATTTCTGTATTGGAAGCAATATTAAAGCAACCACAAATTAGGATGCTCCTGTTTAAGAGATTGGAGGAGCTCAAAAAAACGCATGTTTGTTTGTTTGTTTGTTTTTTTCCTAAATTGTGCAAATCACATCCCAGCAAATCCTATAAATGCCTGGCGGAGGAGGAAAGCAGGTCTGATTCCACCTGATGGCACCAGGATGGTTTCCCAGCAGGAGGCTTTTGTGGGAAATGGATTGTGGGAGGTGAGATCCATGGAGATTCCCCAAGGAAGGAGGGAAACAGAAACCTCAAAGCAAGGAGAAATCCTTCCTTGTGCACTGATTTCTTCAGCAATCCAAATATCACAACTAGCCTGAGGAGAGGGTTGTGCAGCAGATGGGCCTTGGGCCCTGTGGGGAAGCTGGGAATCCATCCTGGGAATGTGATCTTGGGAGGCTGCAAAGCTGCAAACCCAGGAGATTTGGGCAGCTTGGGAAACTCCGAGTCCTGCCTTGCCCTAGACCTTGGAGCAGAGCCCGGCTCCAATCCTGCTCCATCTCAGCTGTGCCACTAAACCCTTCCAGCCCAGGACACCAAACCTCGCCTTGGTGAGCCCAGCTCTGCAAGACCCCCTTGAGTCCCACAGAGCAGACCCCAACAATCCAGAGAAAGCCACTTTTGTCCCAAACCTGCGTCCTCACCCCCTTCCTTCTTCCAAGGATTCCTGCATCCAAGCCAGCCTCATCTCTGCTCCCATCAAAGGCTTTCCCAGTGTCGTTTCCTGGCACTGCTGGCTCACTCCAGCCCTTTCTGGATGTCCCTTTGCTTGGGACATCTTGCACTAATCATTACAATCCCAGCTCGTTGCACAACCCAGGTCAAATGCTGAGACCTGGGAACTGGATCGTGTTTCTCCCTGGATTGCTCTGAGCGATTCTTCCAGGGAATTTATTTATCTCCCTGCTGCAGTTTGTATAAAATCAGGGTGCTGGCCTCCAGCAGGACACACAGAAAGGATGGGGCTGCTCAGATTTTTCCAGATTTGGACATTTTGACTTGCGGTGGGGGGTGGGAAAGGGTGGATTTTCCACTAAATTTCGGGACATTTGGTGAGGGATGTAGGGATTCTGTGACCAAAGCACATGATCCAAGGTCAAGAGGCAGCAAAGCATCCTTGTATGCAGCATCTCCTGCAGAGTAGCCATCAAAGGCTTAGGAGAATTAAGGCTAGGGCTGAGAATCTTTCATGCTCTGTGAGATTTTGAGGATTGCTTCAACCTCCTGAACTCTGGCTGGCTCATTCCTTTGGGTTTCCTTTGAAAAATCCCGGTTTAGCATCTTCTCTGGAGAGCTTTGCCTTCTCCCAGCTCCCCACGGAGGGGAGGAGGGACCAAGTCGAGCATCCCAAACCCACGCCACGGGGTCCAGCCAGAAGGGCTGAGCCTCTGGAGGTGCTGAACTTCTGGAAGTGCAGGAACCCCCTCGTAAGGGGATGATTTTGAGTTGTGCTTTAACAAACAAGGTTTGCCCCCATAGCAGTGCCTCCCCAGAGCTTTGCTTTTCACTCTCGAGTGCTTAATGGCTTGTGTTTATGAGACCTAAAAATATTTACTTGGGGAAGAAAGGGCAGGGAGAGGAGACATCACTTGAAGATTTTATAGGGCATGCTTGGGAAAGAGGCTTGTATAAAATTAATGTGGTATTAAAGTTCCAAAGAACAAGCACGACCAAACAACAACCCAGGGCAAAGCCCCTGGATGACCCCGAGGATGGTGCTGGAGGATGGAGACCCCAGCAGGAGCCAGCCCTTTGGAAACTTTGCCCAAATTTCGTGGCCAGGAGGGTTTATGTTGTGACCTGAGCTCTCCTCAGTATTTTTACCTTGTCCCAAGCCCTCACATTCTGCCAACGAGCTCCCAGGAGGAGGGAGATTTTTGGGGGTGATGCTGATGTCGGAAGGCAAAAAGGGTTCAGACAAAACCCAGGGCCTGCTTGACGGGAGCAGGAGGAATTTCGGCATGGGACAGCAGTAGCCTGGATGTGTCTGGCTGGAATTCTGCTCCTGAAGAAATATGAAGTGCTAATTCCCTTCTCCCCGGGGGCTGGGCCAGTGTGAGCCAAGGTTATCAGCACAGGGCAGGGCACCCTCCCGAGAGGCCATGCAAGGGGGCACGGAGTGGGGGGGGGGGGTATTCAGACCCAAGGCACGGCCAGTTCAGCTCTTCTGCTCGATTTTTTTTAAAGGGCATTTTGTTTCCAGTGAGAAAAGGGAATAAATCAGTGACGTCCACGGCCCCGCCACCATAAACCCCTTTTTGTGCTGCTGAGGGTCTGACGCCGCCGTATCGGTGCAACCGCGTGCAGGCAGGCACAGTCTGGGCATTGTGTGAGGCATTTCCAAGGGTGGATCAGGGCCTGGTGACACTGTGGAATGTCAGCACGACCCTCTGCCTTGGCGTGAGCTCCTCCTCAGGCGCTCAATGGGATATTGTCAGCTCGGAGCTCTGGGTGGCACAGAGCGGTGGCAGGAGGGTGGAGGACCTAAAGATGACCCAGAAGTCACTTCACTTGTGCTTTTTAACCCTCTCCATCTTGGCCCCATCCCAGCACACCTTGTGTTTTTGAGCTGCCAAGCACCAATATCGAATATTAAAACTTGATAGGACCATTCAGGTAAGAGCTGGACTTCCTGATCCTTGTGGGTCCCTTCCAAACTCAGAATATTCTGTGATGTTTCTGTGAAATGAAAGAGCTCAGTGTACTCAGGACATCTTCCAGAACAGGAATGGATCTCTCTGGGGTGGCAAAGGGCAGCAGAGGCACAGGGAGCTCACGCTGCTGCTCCATCAGGAAGGGATGAGCGTCGTGGAAGACACAACATGATGCTCAAGGACTCTGGGAGTGCTGCCAAGCCCTTTGCTCTGCACCAGGACTCAGGGATGGTTTGCAAGAAGACAAACTGGGAACAACTCCCTGTTGCAGTTCAGGGCAGAAATATGGATCTGATCTGAATTTTGCTACTTTACCCTTGTTTCTGTCATGAACCAAACCTAAACTGGGTTTGATTCAGTCACTATTAACTTCATGATGCTCAGGTTTGGTGGTGCACGTTTGCACACCAAGGAGAGGGGTGAAGGCCAGGCCCTTCCACGGGGTACAGCAGTTTTAGGGGGTGACAGCCTCAGCCTCCCTGGCTGTTTAGGAGCCTCCTGCCAGCAGGTTGTGGGACAATCAGTGACAGCAGCTGCATTTGCTGAATTTTTGGTGTTTGGAACACGGTGAAGTCAACAGAAACCTCCTTCAGATTTTCAGGGGAGCAGGATTTGAGCCGGAAGGAATCTTCAGTCTAAACACTCACAGACCCTGTAGACATCTGGACGTGGACCTGACCTCCTCTATAGCCCTCAGCCACAGCTGAGGTTGCTCATTCCAGGAGGAACAAACCTCCAGCTGCTAGAGACAGGAGTGGGCCTGCTCAGCAAACCCCTACCTAGAATCCCACCAGGCTTTAGGGAGTGACCACACCAGGAGAGTGTCTGTTGTTTGGAAGATGGCACCACCAAGAACTGTGACCTGATGCTCGGTGTGGCCAGTCCTGGGTTGCTGAGGTTGATGAGACCCCCCGATCCCCCAGTGCTGAGCTTGGGGAGGGTGTGTGATTAAAGGACAGGGCCCTTACTGGGTGACCCTGAGGAAGAGGAGGAGGCAATGTCAGTACAGGCTGTCTCTGTTCCCAAATTCCTGCTTCATCCACGTGGTTATGATTTTCCCCACTTGAATTCCTCATGTCTGCTCAGACCACGTCTGACTTCTATCCCCCAGCACGTCTGGATGACTGGTGAGAGAAAACAACAGTTGGGAGGATGGAGATAAGGTTTCCAACGCTGAGAATCTGTTTATCCCCTCAGTCCCGGGGGCTACCTGCAGCACATAAGAAATTCCCTATGAAAAATCACAGGTTTTACCAAGACTCCCAGGAAAAATGTGCTTTCCTGCCTATCTCACATCACCCTAATGCTCTGCACACAAAATCACTCTCCGTGCCCAGCGCAGATGATTTTATTTTATTTTTTTTTTTTTTTAATTTTTTTTTACATCTTGGCCCCACCAAAGGGCCCTGAAACCTGGCCATAAACAATGAGTCAGCTAATCCAAACCACATGGCAGGAAAACACAGGAGGTCAACCCAGTGCATTGGTCCTGATCATGAAAAGCACAACTGCATCTCCAGCAATACCAGCAGTGATCAGACTGGGATACAGAAACACCCTCCCCCTGGCAGGGATGGACAAACTTTGCAGATACTTCCCACTATTCAGTCTCTGGACCAAATTCCTCATTTCTTTGCTGTTCCATACCTATTCCTCTGGGGGTTGTTTCCATCCTCATTTCCGTGAGCTCCCCTCTCTTTTGTTTCCCCCTTCCCCACCCTTCTCTCCTCAGAAGGCCTGGCTTGGATAAGCTTGCACAGAGTTAAACTCGACCTCCCAGCTGCCAGCTCTGCCTTTGGCCTATTGCTCTGGTTTCATGTTTGACTCTAATTCCACAATTTATCCAGTGGAGAGCTCTGGGCCAAACCCAATGTCTCGGGAACCTGCCAGAGACCTCAGCTTTTCCTAAGCCTAAGAAACAGTTTCCTGCCTAAATCCCTGCACCTGATGTCCCTGCTGTGCTGCCAGCTGGGATGCTGGTCCATCCAAAGGGATGGGATGCCCATGGGGTACCCCACACTCACTGATCTCACTGGTGTTGGAACTGCCTGCTCCCTGTGCTGATGGAAATGAGCTAATGACATTGTTCCCTTGGGATAACACCATTTTTCCTGGCAGGTCGGGCACCAACCCTGTCCAAAAAGTGCATTTCTGCTCCAAGTTGTTTGCACAGGATTTTTATCACGTGGTGCTCCACGGGCTGGAGCATTCTTGGCTGGTGCCCTTATGGTACCTGGTCCCCATGCCCAGAACCTAGAGGAGGTCTGGGATTTTTGGGAGGTGGATTTCTTAGTGTCTTTCTCTTCCTGAAATATCTGAAGGCTGTGAAATGCCTGAGGCTGGGGCAGGGAAGAAATTCAGTCACACAGGTGGCTCCTGTGTGACCTGGGGGCAATCCAGGAGGAGGTGGGCAAGGACAAGGCAATGGAAGCAGGGACAGGGACAGGCATGCAGGTGTCCCAAGCAAAAAGGGACATCTAGCAGTCATAGAATCCCAAAATAGCTTGGGTTGGAAGCGATCTTAAAGCTCTTCCAGTTCTACCCCCAGCCACTGGCAGGGACACCTTCCGCTATCCCAGGTTGCTCCGAGCACATCCAAGCTGGCCTTGAGAAGGAAAGCACCAGCTTTAGAGCCATGGAAAGAGAAAAAACTCCTGACTCTGAGGCCACCTGCTCATCCAAAATCGTTGCATTTCATCCTTTTCCATTTGACCATGAGAATCCCCAAAGCAACTGCTGGAGCAGATGGAAGTGGAACATCCAAGGGAGATAAAGCCGATGGCACGAGTGGGAGTTTGATCTTCCCAGGACACTGAGAGATTCTTCTGAATCTGAACTGCAATGTCTTTTTTTTTTTTTTTTCATGTTATTTTCTCCCTTCCATATATTTTCTGACCAAACAAAACCTTGGGGATACAAACAAGCACCAGGGGCAATAAAAAGGTGCTTTTCTTGTCAAATGTCAAAATGTGATAATAAACTGGGACTCAGCTTGCAGTGGTTCTTTTGGTGCAATAAATGGGGTTTAATCCTCCTTTTTCCAGGGATGGACTAGTCCATCCCAGCCAGGATGCTGCCAATTATTGAGCATCATCTGCTGGCATCTGATTTATTGACTGGATTTATTTGTGTGCAACACATGATGTCCTTTTCCAAATGGAGCCAGTTCTGCTTTACTGAACAGCCAAACAGCCCCTCTCCATCTGGTCCTGCTCCTCATCAGGCACTGAGGAGGCTTTTTGTGGGTGTGACACAAAGGCAATATCTAAAATAGATGTGAAAACTGGAATTAAAAAAAAAAAAAAGGGTGGGCCTGACAAAGTATTGCTATGGAAAAGATTAAGGCAAAATCTGCCACCGAGGGCAGAATTTCACCCATGAACCCCATCAAAGTGGTGAATTCAGAACTTAAATTCATTAAATTGGTGCTGTCCTTACCAGGATTGAGACCAGGAGATTTTTCTCAGGTCTCTTGGCAGGATCCAGGAGTTTTGTTGCAAAGGACACAAAGCCATTTCCTCCTGTATAAATCACCTGAATATTTCAGCTCCTTCCCAGGCCTAAACCAATGATTTGAGACTCGAGTTTGCTGCCTGGTAATTCCTGCTGGCAGCTGGCTCTGTCAATCCTCAGCACAGGCACGGAGCTCCAGCCTCTGACAAGTGCTGATTTAGGGCTTGGGTGAGGAAATCAGCACCAAAAAAAAAAAAAGAAAAAGCTAGTATATTTTTCCAAGCAGAGCCTTCTCACAGGGAAGGAGAAAGGTCCTGGGACCCAGCAGGGCAGCCCTCGTGCTTGTTTTGGGAGACAAACTCCAGGCTGTTCTCAGCCACGTCCCAGGTCCTGCAGGCACAGCTGCCACTGCCCAGTCACCACAAAGGGGCTGTCCCAGCTAAATCCCTGTGCTGTGGAGGGATGGAGGTGCTGGGAGAGGAATATAACAGTGTTTTCTGCTGTGGGGGCAGCTTGTGCCCACATTAAGTGTGCACTCACTGTTCTAGGAGTGGGGTTTAAGTAGTGGGTCTATGTTAGTGGTGGTGCCAAGGGCACTCTCAAGAGCCAGGAGCTCCTTCTCCAGCATAAATCCATGTGAGATCCAATTTTCTCCCTCTTATGGCAGAGAGTAACGATGCCCTTTAGGTGAATTAACAGTGTGTGATGTCACGAGGATGATGCTGGAGCAGTGCAAGAAGTGATTCCCAGCAGGCTGTGATTCCCAGCGTGGATGTCTCTCCCTTGCACTATTCTGCAGCACAGGAATGAGAAATTTTCGTGGCCACAAGGCCCCTCTTCCAGTCTGGGCTGTGTGATCCAAGCCAAAGTGCAGCCCCAATCCATCATCCCAAAAAGGGATGTTTGTATATTTATGTAAAATGATAGATTGGAGGGACCCAGAGCTGGAAACCAGATGCTTTCCCAAGGAATGGAAAGGGCTGAGGATTTAGAAACACAGGAACACAGAAAGGGCCTGTGATAAAAATACCCATCCCTGGCTTTCCACAGGCTGGTAGCACATCCATGGGCACCTGAGGCCATCCCTTATGGAAGATGGAAGAGACAAGGGAGATGAGACAACATGACCAAGGTCACACAGTAAATCAGGCCTGAAGTGGGAAGCAGCAGCCAGTCATCCCTCTGCACTGCAGGAGATCCTCCTTTTTCAATTCCCAACTGTTTCACCAGCAATGGGTCGGTCCTTAACAGGGTCAGCAAGCCAAAAAAGTTCCAAGGAGTTGCAGAGGTCAACGTCCAGCCTCACTGAGAGCTAGCCCTCTTTCCAAACAAATATCCATCAGGAAGGGGAGATGTCTGACAGGGAAGTTGTTTCTGTAAACAGGCTCCTCATCCCACAGTCCCACTGGATCCTCTGCAGTTGAAAGTAAAAGGCAGGGCTGAAACTCATCCCAAAGTCCTACTGAGCACTGAGATGTGGTGATTTCATTCCTGGCTTGTATTTCTTCTTTTCCCTAATTTTTTTTTTTTTTTAAATTGTTTGGATTTGGTCACAGGCAGGAAAAGCTGCTCTTATTACTGCTGAAAACGTGCTGTGAGATCTGACGTCGGGCAGGTGGAAAGGAAACCTCCTGCATGAGCCCAAAAACATGGGCAGCTCCTGCTGACCTCCAAAACCTCCTGGGCACAAGCCAAGGTCCTTCTCACCTATCCCAGGTGGATTAAAATCCATCTGTGTGTTTCTGTAGGGCCTCAACTGACACCAAGCAGCCTGTGGCAGGAGATTTGTCACCCCAAACAACCCCTGGCAGGAGATTTGTCTCCCCACTACAGTCCCATCTCCACGTGGACTGTTTGGAAAAGCATTTCCATCACTGATGCAGCAAAGGATGCTGCTCCAGCCATCGCTGGGAACACATTCCCAAGAGCAGGGAAGGGTGTTAACAGCTCAACAAAGCTGCTAAAAACATGCAGGGGGGGGTTGGCACACAGGCTGAGTCTGTAAAAACACAGATCAGTCCCCAGGTGCTGCCCAGGGACTGGGGAAATTGCTTTTTTTGGAGTGTTTTGAAAGCTTCTCCGCCATCAAGGTGGGATCAGCTGCTGGTTCCCAGGTCCATGGAACTGAAAAACCAGCAGGATTTTTTTCTGTGCATCTAAGAAGGGTTTTTTTGCACTGATATTTCATTTTCCACGCTGGGATTAGCACTGTGTATGATGGGTTTGACCATAGCTACGTGTGGCAAGGCCAGAAGTAAAAGAAACCCTTCCCTGGGGAAAAGGATCCGTTGCTTTGGCTGCAAAACTTGCAAGATTTTCATTCCTTTTTTTTTTTTTTTCCCCAAAAATGTCTCCTCAGCACTTTGATTCAAAGGGAAAATAACCCCCACGTTCCTAATTGTGCAAGTTAAAAAAAAAAGGAAATTATAAAAAAAAATCGTTTATAATTTTGAAAGTTGAATAATTTTAGCCAAACGTGGGGAACAGAACTTGAACAGGATCCGTTGGAAGGACATTAGAGGGTTTGGAAGAGTTTGCTGACAAGGGAGGATTGGCCTGTTGACACCTTTCAGATGCAATGCAATTCCTGCAAATGCGCAGCGGGGAGGACAAGAGGCAAGTCCTTGCTGGGATCTGAGGTGCTTCTCCCTTCTCTAAAAAAAAAAGAGGTTGGAAGAAAGCAATGGTGGGGAAAAAGGACATATAAGATAAAAGGACAGAGAAACCCACTGATTTTTACAATTTAATTTCCTCCTCTAAGTGGGAGCTGCTTTAATAATATGCACAAGGAGTGAATAATGATTTCAAATATTCCCAGAGAATGAATAATATTTAATAATATTCACAGGGTATTTATCTGACTAATTTCTCCCAGTTTTTTGGATGGAGATCTAATGGCCCTGGATCTTAAAGGGGAGATCTGATTTCCTTGGAAGTGTGGATCAGGCTGCAAACACCTAAAAAACCCCCTGTTCAAACATCACCAACAGGTCAGCTAATAGACATCCTGTAAATTGTTGGGTCACTTTTCCCTGCTGATGCCCAAATAAATTACCTGCCCATAAATGAAACCATAAGTGGCTTGGCCAGATGTTCCATTGGGGCCCCACTGGAGCTGTGGTGAAGAAAGGGTAAAATGGAGTGTGGGGGGGGTGTTGGGGGGAAGGGAAAAAAAAAAAAGCCAATAAAGTATAAAATATTAACATCCCCACCTCTGCCTGCAGCAGCTGTGCCCGTGTTCCAGGCAGAGGTGCAATGCCCCAGCTGGGAGGACGTGCCAAAAGCAGGATATGGGGAAAGGCTGCTTTTAAACACAGATGGATTAAGCCTTTATTCCCTTTTAAATTACATTTTAACACACTGGCTACTCTGGAGGTGTTGGCTGGACTTGATGAGCTCGAGGAGGTTTGGGTTGAGCGTCCCCAGGCAATCTGTTAAACCCGCTGTTAGTGACTCAGGTGGCCCTGGCAGATCTCTGTCCCTCCAATCTACCCTTCCCTGTCCCCCATCCCTGTGTCACCTCTGACTCCTCCAGGTCAGCTCCATCCATTTGGGTCCCCAAAGCAGGTCCCCTCCCAGCTGGTTGGATGTCTCAGGGGTTTATCCCGTGGGTACCTGCTCAACTCCTATTTTCCATGGGAGAACCACGTCCTGGAAGGCTGGGCTTGCTCCTCTTCCATTTAGTGTCCTCAGCAGAGCTCACTGAGTTGAAGAATTATCCACGAATTATAAAATTTGGTTATTTTGACAGCACAAATCAGGGCCAAAAGGGTGCAGTGAGTTCCCTGAGCCCCTCCACCCTGAGGGGATAAC
>NW_020956637.1:240597-254042 GCF_003031625.1 Empidonax traillii
TCAGCTCTTTTCTGGTGCATGTGTTGGAAGGGGGATTTGTGCAGCTCAGTGAAAGAGGGACGGGAGATATTGGTGACTTAAAAAAAAAAAACACCAACACAATCATAAAATAATCAGTCCTGCCCCTTCTCCCAGTATAAATGTCCCACTGGAATGATAAGCTTTGGACCTTGATGGGATTTAAAAAGGAGAGATGTTCTTTGCCCTGCTTTGATTTTGGAGAGTGGGAGATCACAGAGCCCCTGGCCATTCCCAGGGCTGCCTTACACTGAGTCCAGAGGGAAATTCAGAGCAGAGTGTTTCCCCAGGGCTCTTTCCATTCCCACCACGCAGGGTGGGAGGGTGGGAAGTGGGTGCCAGGCGGGGAGTGGAGAGAGGGAGAAGAAATCCGAACTTCCCACGAGATCTCTTGACGTGTGTTGTTGTCGGCCCACTGAGCGATGGCACCTCGAGGTGCTCAGGTGACACAGATTGTGGCTGGGAAGTCATTTGGAGATGGTTCTGGTGGGAAGCAGAGTCCATCTGCCCAGAGTCCACCCATCTGTCCAGGGATGTGGCTCTTCTCCATCCTGCCCATGGCTCCAAATCCTCCTCCCCTGGGTGCCATCCCCTGTCTGTTGTCCAGGCATCCCATTCCCACCACAGCAAGTGGCTGTCCAGCCTAGTGGGGAGCAGGTTGATGGGAAAACACCTGGAAAGTTTCATTCCTGAGCCTGCTGGGGACATTCCCCAGGTATAGCATTGCCCACACACGCTGGGGCCACAGCCCTGGCACATCCACACCACCCCTTGATCTTCAGGGTGCTTCAAAGCAAGGTTGGTTCCTCCAGCTGGGAATGGTCTGAGCATCCAAAAGATGTCTTGGAGGAGATCTCTCTGTGCTTCAGCTCTTCCCAAAGCAAGCTGACATCTCCTCAGCTGCTGAGCAGGATTATCCCTGGATGGATGTGATTTTATCCCAGTCAGTGATTCCCCCTCAGCCCTGCTCCCAGGAATCTCCTGGCTGGGACGTGCAGGGCTGATTGGAAATCCTGCACATTTATCCAACCCATCCCCCAAAGCAGCTGTTGGCCTGAAAGGTGGCTGCACTTCTCCACGATCCACATTCCATCTCCTCTGCCAAGACCAGGGGAGAGAGGTGGAATGAAAGCTGCTTTCCTATCATTAACAGATGATTGAAAAACCTTGCAGCTCCCCCTGGCCAAGCAGGAGAGGTACCAGCCCCTCTGAGACCCAAAAAGTTGGGTTTGGGGGGTTTGGAGAGCTTGGGGGGTGAGGCTCCCACTGAAAAGGGCTGGAAAGGGAGACCTGTGTAGGATCCCAAAGTGGAGAAAATCTCTGTTCAGGGGACAACTGAGGCACACAAGTGCAACCAAAAACCTGCCTGGCTCATGGGAGTACTTCCCCATCTCTTTGGATCATTCAGTGGTCTGGAGAAAGTCGCCTCTTAAAAAGAAAAGGTCAGATTTGTGCCTCAGTTTCCCCTCTTGATGCCAAGGAAAGAGGTGGTGGCAGGGAACACCCAGCACTGCCTTGGGATGCTGGGAATCAGTGACCCTTCCCTGTGGAATGTCTGGGAGAGCTGGAGGGGCTGTTTTGTTCCAACTGGCACGTTGCTATTTTTATTGCCTGGGACCCTGCAATCTGCAAGGAAGGAAACTGGTCTTAAGCAGCAGGGGAAAAAAAAGGGACATTTCCCATGAATTTCCAACTGTTTTTCCACCCTGGGAAAACACGGAAACAGTGGATGTGATCCCTGAGATTGCTGTACTGACCTAACCTGTGAGACTCCAGTGTGAAAGCCCGGAGCAGGCCTGAGATCCTGCAGGAACAGGAATGCTTTGGGTACAATCCTGCTGGATTTCACTGAGCTGCATGTACTTCCTGACACCCTCTCACAGATCTGCTGGACCTGCTCCTTGGGAAGGTCCTGCTCTGGATTTCACCCCAGCCTTGCAGCAGTGACCCCCTGAAACCACAGAGAGACCACGGACACCTCATTTTGGAGCCTCAGGCTGTCAGCAAGAGCGAGCTCTGCTCGCTACTCCGGGTCCTGATGATGAAAATGGACCTGTTTTATGCAGTGGGAAGTTTCCCAGAAAAGCTGAGTGAAGAGCAGGTGGTTTCAGCAGGAAGAAAGGAAAAGGGGCTCTTCTGAAGGCCCCCAAACCTGACAGAAGGAGGGAAGAAAATGAAAGAGAGATTTGTAAGGCTCGCAGAGGCGAATGACCTCTGCAAAGTGCTCCGAGGAGAAGCAGCTTGGAAAGGAGGATCCCAGCTCCAGCTGTGTGAGGGATGGTCCAAGATAATTCAGCTGGGATCCAGCTCAAGTGGACAGATTTTCATCAGTGCAACACGCTCCCTTCTTCAAACACTCTGTTTCCACACATTAAAGTGTCCCTGCCCGTGGCAGGGAGTTGGACCAGATGAGCCTTCAGGTCCAACCCAAACCCTTCAGTGATTCCATGATTAAACCCCATTCCTTCTACCTTTGTCATCCAAACCCAGAGTCAAGGGATTGTTTGGCTATTTCATTTTGAAAATGGGGCATTTAGGGGTCTCTTCCCCCGTTTAGGGGGGGATGGAGGGGGTGTGTGTGACGTTTTGCATCAGGTTGCATGAACTCCCTTCTGTCTCAGCTATTTTGGTGAGCAGGTCTCAAAACCAGAATCAACACCAGAGCTGCCAAAAACTAGAAGCCTACACACACCCCAGCTGGTAAGGGGAGTTTTGTCACCCCTGCAACCTGCACAAAATAATGGATAAGGAGGAGCAGAGCCAGTATTTGTTTTTCAGAGGAAAAAAACACGAAGAGCTAAACCTGCTTGGTCTGCAGGTCCCCGTGTGCTGGTGAGACACACGAAGGTTCTGTGCAGGTGGGAGTGATGGCAGAGGGTGTTGCTGGACTGGAGCCTCGTGATCTCAGCCTCTGAAACAGTCTCAATCAAGGATAATCACCCAGGTAAGCACAGGCACCCCCACCCCTGCTCCAGGCCGTGGAGGGGACTTTCTCTGAGCTTCCACCGCCTTCTCATTTATCAGGGGAGACTCTGTGGGGTTTTGCATTTTATTATGTTTAATGGGTTATTATTTTTTCTTTTTGCTGGCTGTTTGTTTGAGAAATGCCTCCCCAGGGAGCCCCTTTTCGATGGCTGGGTTGCCAGACGGGATGACATCAGAGGAATGATGAAAAGGCCGAGCCTTGTTTCTTAATAACAGGCTCTGGCAAGACACAGAGCAGAGTTAAAGCCACTGGAGAGCACCAGGCCAGGGTGCTGCAAGGGGGACAGGGCAGGGGAGGGAGGAGGAGGAGGAGGAGGAGGAGGAGGAGGAGGAGGAGGGGGCTGCTCTGCCCAACTTGGTCACCAACACCCCCACATCAGCCAGGGGTGCTGCCAGCCTGTCAGCCTCCAAGATTATGGAGTGACAGGACAAGGGGGGATGGCTTTAAACTGAAAGAGGGTTGGATGGGATATTGGGAAGGAATTCTTCCCTGTGAGGGTGGGCAGGCCCTGGCACAGGTTGCCCAGAGAAGCTGTGGCTGCCCCTGGATCCCTGGAAGTGTCCAAGGCCAGGTTGGACGGGGCTTGGAGCAACCTGGGCTGGTGGAAGGTGTCCCTGCCCATGGCAGGGGGTGGAATGAGATGGGCTTTTTGTTCCTTCCAACCCAAACCAGTCTGTGATTCTGTGATTCTACCCTTTTTAAGAGCAAAGGAGAAGGAGCAGCAGAGGATGGTGATGTCCTTTTACCCAAGGATGGCCTCCCTGAAGGAGCAGGGACAGCTTGCTGGTGTTGCTGGAGCTCACTCCAGTTTCCAGTAGGTTGTTTTTTGCTTTGTCCTCAAAGCCACTTGTCCCCACTGTGAGCTTCGCACATTCCCTCTCCAACTCATCACCACCCTGATCTTCCCCTGCTTAGCAAAGCTGAGGTTTGCTGGTGTTTCCAGACCCTTCATGCCAGACTATGAGTGTATAATTAAGTGTAACACATGAGGCCCTGCTTACCTCTCTATTTTGAGCAGTTTCTCCCTCTCAAGCCTTTTCCCTCAGGTTGCACCTTCCAAAGGAGCAGGTCTCTGTGCTGCTTGGAGTGTTTCACAGCTCCTGAATCCATGTTTTCGCAGCATTTCTGCTGATTCCTGCTGCTCTTTCCCCCTGTCAGCATCTAAAAGCAAGAGGTTAAGGAGATGGTCAGATAATCCCTTTTGGATGTGGGCAGGAGACCAAGAAATAAGTGATCAAAAGTTCACAGTTGCCTCAATACCCAGTTACAGACGTTGCAAAAATCCGATGGTTGTTGCCTGTCAGAGCCCTAAAAAATCTGAAACTAAACTAAAAGCCATCTAAAGCTGCACTTACATCTGGCTTTCAGTTTCTCCTCACTGTCTTCTCCTTTTAAGTTGCTCATAAATTCTTTGGATATAATTCCTTTTGGGCTAAAGTTTCTGTGTTTGGACATTCCTCAAAAGTACATTTAGACAGGGAAAAGGAAAAAAAAAAAAAAAAGAAAACTCGAGAGAAAGGGTTTGCTAATTGCCATATTTTGTCATACAAAAATCCTGTCCTGCCTTTGCTTTCCCCACACCAGTTCCCCCCCTCCCCTGCTCGGCCAGACTGTACCAGTATGGAAACTGGAATGTGGTTGGTGAGGCCATGAGACCCTCAGAAGGGCTGGGTGGAGGAGTACTCAGATCTCCTTCATCCCAGTAAATCCCAACCCCTTCTTCCTGCACTTTTGCAGAGAAATAGGCAAGATTATTTTCTTTACAGCTCCTCTCCTACAGTTGTTCCTTGCTCCATGCCCCTGTGGGATGCCAGGCAGGCTGGGTGAGGGGAAGATGGAGTCTACAACAATGCTGGGATGGCATCAGCTCGGAAAAAACTCATCCTGAGCTCCCATGGTCATATATAGACCCCAAAACACATTCTCCAGCTAATCTCCTGCTTCTTGAAGTGTCCAAGGCCAGGCTGGAGGTTTGGAACAAGCTGGTCTAGGAGAAGGCGTCCCTGCCCATGGCAGGAGGTGGAATGAAATGGGCTTTGAGGGCTCTTCCAACCCAAGCCAGAGTGGGATTTTGTGGTTCTGTGCAAAAGCTGACTTGCAAAACACTAAACCTCAGTGTCCTCTACACATTCAAGGTGAATCTGTGCCCTCACCACCATCAGAGGTGGCTGAGATGATTTAAGAGAAACATGAGCCTCATGTGAGCATCTTCCAACAGCCTGGATATTCCAGAGGGCTTTCCCTCCTCTCCAAATTCCCTTGCCATGCTCCTATAAGCAGCCTTTGTGGGAAACTCCTCGAGACCCACCAATAAATAAGGCTGTTAAAGAATATTTTCCCCTCTCTCTATTTTTTTTTTAAATGCACTGAATTATTCATGAGCAGTGAGAAGCAGCAGCACAACCAGCAGGAAGATGAATTAATAAAATGGATTTGAACAACAACAAAAAAACAATTAAGGGGAAAAACCCCCAATCAGAGTCCAATCCCAATGCCTGGAATTCCATTTCCTGCTGCTAAAAACCATCAGCTCAAGTTGGGATGGACACTGGGCTGCAGGGAACTGTCCCCATTAACCTTGAGAGGTTCTGGAAGAACTGGCAGGGTTGGAAACATCCCTATAAGAAGCACTCAGGGGTGGAGAAGGGTGCAAAAGCAAAGGCTCCTTCCAGGAAAGAGCCAGCTGAGATTGTTACACTCAGCTTGTCATCATTTCCAACAAAAAGTGGCCTTGGGAGGTTGGGACGAGAGAGAGGCTTCCAGGGAAAGAGTGGTGCAACGGGGATGGCTGTAAATCCAACCTGTAATTCAGATGGCTGTAATCTGGACAACATCTTTGCCTGTGTGAACCCCTTGGCTTTCTCCTCTCCTGCTCCAAATTTTCCGAGAAAAAGTGGAAGATTTCCGCCCCTGCCTGCTCCGGTGCCTGAGGTTTTACACTGTCCTACAGCTCATCATCCTGTGGGAACAGAGTCATGGACAAAATACCTGGAAGAGCCCCCCCAAAACCAGACCTTGGATGAGCTGGGTGAGCACATGCATCCTGCTAAAATCCACTGTTCCTGGAGCCAGCATTGCCCAGAGACATTGCCCAGCAGTCAGGCTATTAATAACTGCAACAATAATGTGGAACACGTGGCTGGTGCCTTTGGCTGCCCAAGCGCCTTTCCCGCATCAGCCACCCCGTTAACCGACAGGGGAAGGAAGTGGAGATCAGCTTTCCCAGCTGGAGCCACGATCCCAAATGAAGGATGCATGATACATTTCCCCCAGCTCATATTTGGCCCTTTTCCCTCTTGCCAAAACAGGCAAACAAACAAACAAACAAATGTGTGAGAGTTCAGGGTGGTTTTGGGGGGACTGGAAGTCACGGGGGCAATGATCATCCAACCCATCTGCAGGATCGCTTTGCAGGGATGGAGATGGGAGTGTTGGGTGGTTGGAGGAACATTCCTGATCCAGGTACACAGCCCTTGCCCTGGGGACAACGCTGGTGACAGGACACACAGAACAATGGCTGAAAGATTTTGATCTCAGCTTAAACCATGAGTCAGCAGCAGTTCTTTCCCCTGGAGGTTACTGTGGCACGGATTAAAGGAGGACTAAAGTTCAAGGAAAAACGTGAGCCAGGATTGCACAAGGCTGGAAAAAGGCCCCCTGTCACAGAGAACACTCTGAGGATGTGGGGAAGAAGAAATGTAACTCCCTTTTCCTGCTTTTTTTCCCCTACTGCCATGCCACCCAGATGGTCTCCAGAAGGCCCAGGTGGATCTGCTGAACTTTCCAGTGGCAGCCCTGTGATTTGGAAGTCCAAAGGGATGAGGTGGTGGAGGGGTTTGCTTCCTCTGCCAGGCCTGGCTGTCACACAACTGGTTTCATTTCGAGATCCTGGATTTAGAGACAAAAGAAAAGGGCTTGTTTACAAGCACAGAAATAGGGGCCAGATTTCTTTGCAGAGGGCTCTACATAACCACCTGCATCTTCCTAACCCACCAAGAGTGCTTGGCCCTCCATCCCTGTCCTGCTCTCCCTCCACCTAGTTTTCCATCAGAGACATGTTTCCCAAAACAAATCCATCTCTAACCTGCCCTGCTGTTCCCAAGGGGGATTGGGGTTTCAGGTTCCGTCCTGGCACGAGGGCTCTGGGTGTGATCCAGGCTGTGCCACCGACACTCCCTGTCACATTTCCCTGTGGCAGCACAGTGAGCTGAAGCATTTCCATGGAATAGCAGGGCTCTCCTCCCCATGAAAACATCATTCCTGGCAGGGTGGGCAAGGAGAAAAGTAACTTGTCCAGCGTAGCTGGAATTCAGAAATGCCCTTCTCTCCCCACAAAGCCACGAGCCTCTAACACACCAGACCTCTGGCTCTTGCCTGTTTTCACCACAGCCAGATGAAATCTGGGAGACAGGCAAGGAAAAAATAGCCTTGGAAAACAGAGATATGGCTTTGATGTGCAACCAGCACCCCTGTCCTCTGTGTTATTCCTTCTCCCTCATGCCAAGCTGCTGTAATAGATGCTTCCTCTCTGCCCCCACGATTCAGGGGGCTCTGCACAGATGAATTCATCACTCAGATAAGTATCCAGCAGCCACGAGGTGGGGAAGGCCAATGAAAACATGCATCCATTCATCAGCAGAGGCATGATGAAGCTCTCCCCCTCTCCCAGGGATTCACCCTGGGCTCCCTGCTGGGAGTTCAATCATGGAGTGGTGCCTGCAGCCAGGCAAGGTGGGAGGGAAGGCAGCACTCACCAAGCCCTGCAGACCCCACAGAGGATTCTACCAGTGTCCCTGACAATATAATTCATAGGGGAAGAGCACAGCCCACCTCTGAGGTGGTCCCAGCCTTTTCCAGCCAAACTGATGTCCTGCAAAAGTCTCCAGGGGAAGGATGTGCTGGTGGATTTGGAAGGGAGGCAGCAAGGACAGCACAGATGCCACCAGCTCACTGACCTTCCCGAGCTGTGGAAAACCAAAAATGGCATCTCTGTGCTTTAAAATATCCCCCCAAAAGGAAAAAAAAAAAGAAATATAAAAGGGAAAGCAAGACAAATTCCCATGAAGACACAGCTTCCCATCCCTCCTTCCCACGGAGGCACGGATGGCCCCTGGCTGATCTCCAGCCCCCAGCTGGGCAGCAGTAAAGGCTTTCCAACACAACAAACTGACTGTGTGACACTGGGTGCTGCCTCCTGGGTGGAGGGACACCGGGCAAGACCCTCCTTCACTCACCCATCCCATCGGAATTTGGGGCCTGCTGGGCCAAGTGAGATAAAAGATGTGCCGTGCCCAGCTGGCACCAGGTGTTTGCTGGGACTGAAGGAATGAGGGGATTTTTTGTTTTTGGCTGAACTGGGAAGGTGAGTCAGGCTGGAGGGTCACATTCAGCCCAAGAGGTGGGAGGGGCTGGGCTACCCAGTACCAGGAATGAGCAGAGGGAGAATGGGGAGGGAAACCACAACCACACAGGTGTCTCGTGGATCCTGAGTGTTCCTCCCAGCTGCTCTCGTCAGGAATTCCTTTAATCTTGATTAATCCATTCTTTCCACGGGCTGTTAGCATGTGACCTGCCTCAGGGAGGACTCCTCCACCTCCTACCTCCTCCCACTAAAGCCCCTGAGGGAGCTGGGTAGGTCCTTGTCCTGCTGAGGATGACCTGTGTGGGTCTTTGCAGGGTTAATCCTACAGAAAATAGGTGCACAATACAACATTTTCCTGCCATCCCTGTCCATTTTCCACATATCTGGTGGGAGCCCTGACTCTTCCCTCCTGCCAGCTCCTGTTCTGTGCCTGGCTGATGGAAGGGAACCACGAGTGCTTGATGCTGATGCTGTTGCATGTGATGGATCCTGCTGGACAGTCTCTCCTCCCTGATATCACTGCCCTCAACCCGTGATCTAGGGAGGAATTCAAAGTCTGGCTTATCAGCAGAAAAATAAGCTGGTTGAACTTAAAACAGCAAGACTCAGCTCGGGCTAGAGGATGATTTATTAAGGACCATGGACTTTGGAGACAGAGAGAAGGAAAGGAAGCCACAGACCCCACATACAGCCTGTAAAAGTTCCAGTTTATAATCCAACATGAGTGGCTGAGGAATCATCTGAGATTCATCACAAGGCAGTGACGAGCAGCTGCACCAAATTCAGGGACAGAAGCGTTGCTCCCATGGACAGGAGGCAGAATCCACCTCCTGCCCCATCCCTGGGTACCCCCATCTCCTGCACTTCCCAGGCTTGGGGTGACCAGAAGGGTGTGGCAAACCTCAGGGATGCTCTCCTGGTTTGGTCACATCTGGCTCTAAGAGGAGCTCACAGCATCCTCCCTCTTTGTAGCTGTTCCCTCTTAACCAGGCAGAAATACCTCTTTTCATTAACTACTCATTTATTAAAAGCAGGCATCTCTATTATAAAGAAATATCTAAATATAAAATCTCTCCTAAACCAAGGCAAATGACCTGCAACAACCCTTTACCCGGCAAGCTTTTTATGAGATCAAGGCAAAACGCTAGATATAAAGTGAAAAGGAACAAGGTGCTACTTTTGCAAAGCCTTTTGATATGGAAAAACCTCCCTTTTTTCCATTAGGAAGTTGTTACATCCCAACCTTTGACTCACACTTACAGAAAGCACTGCAGGGCTTATTAATGAGCACTAAAATCTGAGGATGAAAGCATCTAAGCTCACACTTCCCTTTCTGCCAAAGGATTATATTCATTCATAAAAGGGAGTTAAAAACCCACCCTCCAACCTGATCCCATCAGCTGGGATGAAAATATTCAGGAAACAAAGCAGTGAGGCTGGATTTCTTCTCTGTATCATTCTCCTCAGGGCCTTATATTTGAATAAGTCCCTGGAAAAAGGTAAAAATGTGAGATTCCCTCAAGGGCAAAGTCACAGCTTGGTTTTCAGATGGGTTCCAAACAGGTAAAATGCGTTAATGAAGCCAGAAATTATTATGACAGGAGAAAGCTTCCCTTCCCTGCTGGCTGCCAGAAAGTGTTGTGCTGGGAAGTGGCTTACAGGGACACAGGAGTTACATGGGGGTGGGAATGTGTCTGGTAGGGCTGTTCAAGGCAGGGCTTTAATTCCTACCAGGGCCAAAGCCTGGGAGAACAGCTGGGCACAGCTCCTGGCATTTGATACCCAACATCTGTGTCCGTACGGAAAGAACTCTGCTGTGGGATGGGGAATGCAGAGGATCCCTCTGGAAAACCTTCCCTTGGAGGGGGCAGCTGCTCTTTGGGAGGGCTCTTGGGACTCTCTGCACCAGTTTTTGGCAACCAAGAGCCGGTCTGGCCTGGTTACCTGGGAGCTTTCAGCGGTGCTTCTTCCCAAAGCTGGGAAAGCAGACAAGGCTCAGCTTCCAGGGGACATCCCACCTGTGGGTTACCCCAAATCTGAGCTCAGCAGGGATGGGGAGCACCTGCCTTTTTGGAAGGGAGGGAGAGAAGGGAGGGCTGTCCCCAGGAAGCCACGTCCTCTCTCCCCACTCCATCTGCTGCCTTTCCAGCTGGGAGCACTGGCAGATATTTGCTCTCTGCTTCCCATGGGAGCAGAAAGAGCCCAGATCTTTGGCTTCCTGGTGTCTGAGCTGGAGCTGGCAGGGGGGGAACCAGGCAGGGAGGGCAGATAAGAGCTGAGTGCTGTGCTCCAGGGCTGTCATCTCCAGCCAGGAAGGAAGAGTGTCCCGGAGGAGCAGGAAAGGCTCCGGGATATAAAGGACATGAGACACACTCCTCTCTCCTCCTCCCCACGCCTTGGACAGTGAGAGTTTCACGGGACCTGACCCTAAAAACAGCAAGGACTGAGCTTGGCAGGTTGAGGCACTTCCCAGCATCTTCCCCCTTCTCAGCTGTCACCTGAATTTCCACCTCCAGCCCCAAATACTTCTCTCTGCAGGAAGAGACAAAAAGTCAGGAGGACAAACTGAGCCCAAGTCCAGGGGAGCTCACACTGCACCCCAGGACACTTTGGACATTTGGGACAGCCCTGGCTTTTATTCCAAGACCTAAAGAAGCAGCTTGGATCACTCCAGCCAGCACTCCAGTGCAGACAGGTAAATAAATGACCAATGCTAAGTAAAGCTGCTGAACAGGATCTTGGTTAACACAGACCCAAAACCAGACCTTTTTTTTTTTTTTTTTTTTTTTTTCCCTTCTCCTGTATTAAAACTGGCTGCTGGATGTTGGCAAACGCTCTTACCATGGCCTAAGAGCCTGACAATGGTTCTCTGGGACTTTCCTAAGAGGAAGCAGAGAACGGGCTTCTCTCCCTGTCACCACACACTTTAACTCGAGTGGTTTGCACGAGAAATCACTCACACCTAAGAGCAACACTCAAACCCCAGCCTGGCAGTCCTGAGCCACAACCCTACCTGAGGATGTTGGTCCCTACTTTTGAAAGAGCTGGCTCATTGCAATGAGAAATGGAAAGCCCCTGGAAATTAGTTCCTGCTCACCCCAGCTGATTTCTCTCTCCTTGCACTTATCAGGCCAAGAAATCCAAGCTAAGTCTTGATAAATTCTAGATAAATAAAAATCACCTACCCTGGTTTAATCCTTATGACCCTGTGGCAAGTGAAATGTGCTCCCCTACTCAAAGCCAGGCCTCTTCCACCCCAAAGTGGTGATTTGGGACCCTTCTTCATCCCTTTATTATTAATTTTTGCTTTTTTGGTGTCTATTCATCTTGCATTGATAGAACACCCATTGGCAGGGCTAACACAGGAACCCCTACACCCTTCCTTGTGCTGATGGGGCACCCACACTGGGGGATAAACAAGGAAAAATTACTCACAATTTAAGTAGTTTTGTGACCTTTCTTGCCCACTCCATCCCTTGGTGCCAGGAAGTCCTCAAAAAGGTGGAGATGCTCTGAAAAAACAGACAAAACCTTCACGCCCTGAGCATTCAAACCTCCCCCTCCAGGGATGTTTTTGAGTGGATTTTTGTCAGACCCTTTGGAATTGTCCTCCAGGAGAAGGTAGCAATGGAAAAGTGGAGGAATGGTGGGTTGTAGGAAGCAGGTGGGCTTTGTCCTGTTTTATGGCAATTAGGGGCAGATCAAAGCTATGAGACCAGGCCTGGTTTAAGCCACAGCCAGGCAGTGCTTTCTAGGGAAGGTTTCCCATAAAAACCAGGGCAGGGATGAGCACAGGATGGAGACAATCCCACCCCAAGCTGTTGATGTTCCCACTGCACACAGAGAAGCACAAATCTGTTATCAGAGCACGACTCTGGCCAAGACAGAGGATAATTTTCCTCCCCAGAACAACCAGGCAGATCCACCCAGGGGCTCAGAGCCACCCTCTTCTCAGGGCACAGAAATTCCTCTGCAGCAGACAGACACCCAGCAGGCAGCAGCACTAATGAACAGAAGGTTATTTATAATACAATTTATATTATAATACAATATAAAAATATGGTGCTGGGTCACTCGGTGCTGTTTGGGTTGGCTGAGGGACGTGGGGACAGCACATCCTCCAGTTCACTGCATGGTCATGCTCTGCAGCCCTGGGAAATCCACATCCTCCCTGCAGGGAGAGAGCTCTAAGGGAGCAGGGAAGCCGTGGATTTGTTTGTGTGGGTTATTTCAGCTGATGGTTTGTAAAGATGACACTTTTGCTGCGTTGAAACCTCCACCTGAGACTCTACAGGACAGGTCCCAAAGGCAGGAACTGAGCTGGGTTTTGGTGAAAAAACACAGAGGAGGGTTCAATGATGGTGTTTGGGGAGTGGCAGATGTCAGAGGGTATTACCTGGTGGGAGCTTGGTGGGGTGGGGCTGGCTCTGATCATCAGCAACCCTCCCCTGATAGAGTCAACACCCCTCTGATAGAGCCAGCAGCCACTCATGAGCCTCAAGAGACAGACACTGGGGAATCTGATGTGAAACCAGCACTGAAAACTGCTGCAGATGGGTCTGAGAGGCAAAGCTGGTGCTCACTGCAGTGTTTTCACTCTGACACGTCGCCTCCCCCTGCTCTGAGCTCCTGTTCTCTCATCCTTTGGGAAAGCACAACCCCAGCACAGAAGCCTTCCCTCTGCCCCAGGGGAGCAGTGGAGAAGGCTCAGGATGCCTTCCCTGACCCCATTCCATCAGCTGGATGGGAGCTGGAGGGAGGACAAGCAATGCAACACCCCCTGGAAACATCCACTGAAGAGGGACAAGTCCTTCTGACCTGCCAGTGGAACCAATCACCAAACTGGGGAAAAAGGCCACGTGAATCCTCTGCTGGGGCACTGGAGCTGCTGGCAGATTGTGTTTATTCAGATGAGAACAATTTTCCTTCACTTGTGCTCTCAACAGACCCAACCTGGAGGCCTCTGGGCCCTCCTGCCAACAACAACATGAGGGTGGGATGGGAGCAGATCTCTTTCCAGCAGAGCTGTCAGCTGGCCTGGGGGGCTGGAGGGTTCACCAGCCTTCAACATTCTCAGCC
>NW_020956637.1:254472-258084 GCF_003031625.1 Empidonax traillii
GTTTATTCAGATGAGAACAATTTTCCTTCACTTGTGCTCTCAACAGACCCAACCTGGAGGCCTCTGGGCCCTCCTGCCAACAACAACATGAGGGTGGGATGGGAGCAGATCTCTTTCCAGCAGAGCTGTCAGCTGGCCTGGGGGGCTGGAGGGTTCACCAGCCTTCAACATTCTCAGCCTGCAAAGGGAGATGTGAAATCACACAGCCTTCAGGGCACCACTGGGCCCCTCTTCCCCAAAACCCACCCTGGAGGGCTCTCAACCAGCCCTGTGGTACCCAAGGCCATGGGGATGGACAGCAGGGGCTGGGCCAGGGCATGTGTTTGCCACGTCAGAACATTGTGGATGTGCAAATACACACAAAGCAGGGGATGATCTGGAGTGGCCAGGTCTGCCCTTCCCCTGAGAAGATCAGACTGGAACTTCCAGTGAGCCCAGGGATCCAGAAATCCCTTCTGCAATCCCCAGATAACACTGGAAAGGGACAGAGCTCCTCCTGACCTGTGTGATCCCTGGGTACCAGGAGGAACAGAAATAACAGAGGGGACACAGAAGAGAAACACAGAATATCCTGAGTGGGAAGGGATCCTCAAGGATCATTGAGGACAACTCCAAGAATCCCACCTGAGAGACAGGGACTGATGCAGAAAGGTACCAAGTGACACCCCTGTGCACCAGGACACAGGGCAGGAGCTGTTCCCTGCACACAACTGTCTCCATCCCTTCACACATTTCCCTGACCATCCCATCCCTAGCACAGTTTTCCCTCTCTTTGGATTTTCAAAGATACCCTAATGGTTGCTTGATTTCATGTGCTGGCACTGAGTAATTTCAGCAGAAAGAAGAAAACACATTTCTAGCTCTGAAACTCAGTGAGAAGCTCAGAGACACCCAAGAGTGAATCAAACCACAGCAGAGACAGAACCAACAGAACTGAAATTAAAAAAAAGAGTCCTCCAGGTTTCAAGAGCCTGATGCTGAAGAGGCAAATCATGATTTGTGGGCGCCTAGAGATGGAGAAGTGGAACCCATCTGAAAAGGGAGTGAATAAATAAGACTCTGTATGAGGTCTAGAGAGGTAACTTGAAGGGAAAAAGCCAGACAGGGTTTTTCCAGCTGAATAGAGTTTTGCCAGACAGCATTTTGCAGGCACGTTTCGACTGGATGAAAACACTTATTCAGAGTTCTGAAAAGTTGTGTCAGGAGGGCTAATGCCTTGAGCTGTGCCTAAATCCTGTCTCCTATTCAGACTTAGTTGTAAAGACAAAAGGAAATTTTTTTTTTTTCCAGGTGAAATTCCAAACTTCTATAATTAAAGATGATCCCGACAGTCAGAAACGTTTGAATTTCTGACAGAATGGAAATTCCTTATTTCTTTAACACCCTCTGTGTTCTGCTGGTGGGAAGTCCTTGGCAGGGACTGATGGATTGTGGAGCATCTTGGGTGGGAATCTCCTGCCTCGTTTTCCCCATGCACAGCACAAGGATGAGGATCACAGAATATGCTGGATTGGAAGGGACCCACAAGGATAATCCAGTCCAACCCTCAGCCCTGTCCCCAAGAGTCACCCCCTGTGCCCCAGAGGATCATCCAAAGTCTCCTGCAGCTCTGGCAGCCTTGGGGCTGTGCCCACTGCCCTGGGGAGCCTGTTCAGTGCCAACCACCCTCTGGGGGAAGAACCTTTCCCTGAGATCCAACCTGAGCCTGCCCTGACACAGCTCCAGCCATTCCCTGGGGGCTGTCCCTGCTCCCCCCAGAGCAGAGCTCAGTCCTGCCCCTCCTCTGCCTCTCACAAGGATCCATGCTGGGAAGGGGTAAATCGTCTCTGGAATGTGCATTGCAGTGGAGATGATGATGATGATGATCCTCAGCGTTCCCTTCCAGACGAACACAGAGATCCAGACGGAGCCTCAGGCTGCTCGGGAATACCGTGGGGACGCTGGAAGAAGCAGAGAGGGGCTGTGGAGGACTTCCCTTGGTGTTCACAGACAGGCTCTTCCTCCTCACCAGACGTCTTGGCTGTCGGCTCCTGCTCCAGCCTCGTCTCCTGGCACTGCCGGCGGTGGGGATGGAGGGATCCCAGGGAATCAGCTCTGCCTCCCAAACTGCACCTTGTGCTGCCGACAGCTTTATTGCTGCTGGACAGGGCCGTGGGGAGACCTGGCCCTGCACCATCCCTGCTCCACAGCTGCTCAGGCAAGGGGGGGAAAAAAAAAAGAGGCTTTGGAAACGTGGGGGGAGAAATCCCCTGGAAAGCGGCGGTGGAAAGTTGGCCACCCTCGGGGAAGGTTCTTCCCTGCGGCGCAGAGGAGCCTGGTGGGGGAAACTCTCAAGATGAGGGGTTTTTCTATCAGGAAAAAAAAGAAATATCCACCCTGAGATTTGTGAAGGCTGTTTATCAGCTGCTCTTGGTCTTTTCTGGGCCTGCCCCAGGTCCTCCCACACAGCCTCTGTTCCAAAGAGAGCCCAGCACAAGCCCAAGTGCAGCCCCAGGCAACAGGAGGGCCATTAATCCTTCCCTGTTCCACCCCCCAGCCCCCAGACCTGCTTCACTCAGCTCCCCCTTTCCCTCAAATCTTGTTCCTTCTGGGATTTGAGCCACACAAAATGCACATTTTCATTTTTTAACAGTGGGGATATAATCTCACAGAGGAAGAGGTCTGAATGGAGAGAACTACATCCTTGGCTGGGCTTAATGACTTTTTCCCCCCCTTTTTCTTTCCATGTTGCCACTCTTGGGTATCCTCAATCACTCCTGAAACCACCTGCATCCTCCTCAGAGTCCTGGTACCCATCACATTCCATGGCATGATGATTACAGAGCATTTCAGAGCTCATGGCCTTGCAGAAGATCCATGAAGCAATGCAGGGAAAAATCAAATGGAAAAGGAGAGCCAAGCAAGTGGAAACAGGCGGGTTGGATGGGATCACATGGAGAGGGTCCCTCCAAATATCCCAGTCCCCCACCAAGCACTGCAGGGAGGTCAGGCATGGAAACAGCAGCTAGCTGGGAGGATATCTGGTTGTGCCTCAGCCCAGAGAACTGCTGGGTGCAAGGGAAGCTTATAAGGTGGGCTTTGGAAAACTGGCTCCTCAGACAAAGCCTCCCTGCTTCCAAAACAAACAGCACCCACTCCAATCCCCGACACATGGGGCTCCCAGACACCTGGGGGTGCCAGGGAAACAAGGGAGCTGAGAATCACAAAATCCCAGAACCACAGAAAGTGTAGGTTGGAAGGAACCCACAAAGACCATCGAGTCCAACTCTCAGCCCTTCACAGGACCAATCCCAAGAGTCACATCCTGTGCCCCAGAGGATCATCCAAACCCTCCTGGAGCTCTGGCAGCCTTGGGGCTGTGCCCACTGCCCTGGGGAGCCTGTTCAGTGCCAACCACCCTCTGGGGGAAGAACCTTTCCCTGAGATCCAACCTAAACCTGTGTTGATAACTCAGGCCCTTAACTCTGGCTGCCCTGGCTGCTCCTCTGACCTCAGAGCTGCTGGAGAAGAGTCCAGCAGGATGTCCTGTCTCCCTGGCTGCTGCCCATGATCCCTGAGCAGGGATCCCCTCTCCCCATCCTCCCTCTGTGCACAACTTGCTCGTGGTGCCCC
>NW_020956637.1:258105-260111 GCF_003031625.1 Empidonax traillii
TGGCAGCCTTGGGGCTGTGCCCACTGCCCTGGGGAGCCTGTTCAGTGCCAACCACCCTCTGGGGGAAGAACCTTTCCCTGAGATCCACCCTGAGCCTGCCCTGACACAGCTCCAGCCATTCCCTGGGGGCTGTCCCTGCTCCCCCCAGAGCAGAGCTCAGTCCTGCCCCTCCTCTGCCCCTCACAAGGATCCATGCTGGGAAGGGGTAAATCGTCTCTGGAATGTGCATTGCAGTGGAGATGATGATGATGATCCTCAGCGTTCCCTTCCAGACGAACACAGAGATCCAGACGGAGCCTCAGGCTGCTCGGGAATACCGTGGGGATGCTGGAAGAAGCAGAGAGGGGCTGTGGAGGACTTCCCTTGGTGCTCACAGACAGGCTCTTCCTCCTCACCAGACGTCTTGGCTGTCGGCTCCTGCTCCAGCCTCGTCTCCTGGCACTGCCGGCGGTGGGGATGGAGGGATCCCAGGGAATCAGCTCTGCCTCCCAAACTGCACCTTGTGCTGCCGACAGCTTTATTGCTGCTGGACAGGGCCGTGGGGAGACCTGGCCCTGCACCATCCCTGCTCCACAGCTGCTCAGGCAAGGGGGGGAAAAAAAAAAGAGGCTTTGGAAACGTGGGGGGAGAAATCCCCTGGAAAGCGGCGGTGGAAAGTCGGCCACCCTCGGGGAAGGTTCTTCCCTGTGGCGCAGAGGAGCCTGGTGGGGGAAACTCTCAAGATGAGGGGTTTTTCTATCAGGAAAAAAAAAGAAATATCCACCCTGAGATTTGTGAAGGCTGTTTATCAGCTGCTCTTGGTCTTTCTGGGCTTGCCCCAGGTCCTCCCACACAGCCTCTGTCCCAAAGAGAGCCCAGCACAAGCCCAAAGGCAGCCCCAGGCAACAGGAGGGCCATTAATCCTTCCCTGTTCCACCCCCCAACCCCCAGCCCTGCTTCACTCAGCTCCCCCTTTCCCTCAAATCTTGTTCCTTCTGGGATTTGAGCCACACAAAATGCACATTTTAATTTTTTAACAGTGGGGATATAATCTCACAGAGGAAGAGGTCTGAATGGATGAATGGAGAGAACTACATCCTTGGCTGGGCTTAATGACTTTTTCCCCCCCTTTTTCTTTCCATGTCGCCACTCTTGGGTATCCTCAATCACTCCTGAAACCACCTGCATCCTCCTCAGAGTCCTGGTACCCATCACATTCCATGGCATGATGATTACAGAGCATTTCAGAGCTCATGGCCTTGCAGAAGATCCATGAAGCAATGCAGGGAAAAATCAAATGGAAAAGGAGAGCCAAGCAAGTGGAAACAGGCGGGTTGGATGGGATCACATGGAGAGGGTCCCTCCAAATATCCCAGTCCCCCACCAAGCACTGCAGGGAGGTCAGGCATGGAAACAACAGCTGGCTGGGAGGATATCTGGCTGTGCCTCAGCCAAGAGAACTGCTGGGTGCAAGGGAAGTTTATAAGGTGGGCTTTGGAAAACTGGCTCCTCAGACAAAGCCTCCCTGCTTCCAAAACAAACAGCACCCACTCCAATCCCCGACACATGGGGCTCCCAGACACCTGGGGGTGCCAGGGAAACAGGGGAGCTGAGAATCACAAAATCCCAGAACCACAGAAAGTGCTGGGTTGGAAGGGACCCACAAGGACCACTGAGTCGAACCCTCAACCCTGCACAGGACCAATCCCAAGAGTCACATCCTGTGCCCCAGAGGATCATCCAAATCCTCCTGCAGCTCTGGCAGCCTTGGGGCTGTGCCCACTGCCCTGGGGAGCCTGTTCAGTGCCAACCACCCTCTGGGGGAAGAACCTTTTGCTGATCCAACCTAAACCTGTGTTGATAACTCAGGCCCTTAACTCTGGCTGCCCTGGCTGCTCCTCTGACCTCAGAGCTGCTGGAGAAGAGTCCAGCAGGATGTCCTGTCTCCCTGGCTGCTGCCCATGATCCCTGAGCAGGGATCCCCTCTCCCCATCCTCCCTCTGTGCACAACTTGCTCGTGGTGCCCC
>NW_020956637.1:260794-309109 GCF_003031625.1 Empidonax traillii
CTAAACCTGTGTTGATAACTCAGGCCCTTAACTCTGGCTGCCCTGGCTGCTCCTCTGACCTCAGAGCTGCTGGAGAAGAGTCCAGCAGGATGTCCTGTCTCCCTGGCTGCTGCCCATGATCCCTGAGCAGGGATCCCCTCTCCCCATCCTCCCTCTGTGCACAACTTGCTCGTGGTGCCCCAGACGGTCCCAACAAATGCCGAGCCCGGCCATGACCCAGGTGTGGAGGGCACTGGTGGGCGATGGCTGAGGGCCAACTGCCCTCTTATGAGATCCCCCACTGTTCTCCACGAAGAATATCCCCTTGTCCTGCCCTGCCAGCCCCCTCAGCCTGGGGGGAGCAGGGCAGGGTGGTGTCAGGGACAAAACCCATCCATTTGGGGATCCAGACACAAAAGAGCCACAAAAGGGGGGGGGGGGTCAGAGAGGGACCAGAGCGATGGCTCTGTGCCAAAAGCCAAAGGGCTGCTCCCCTTCCCTGCTGGTCAGCACTGAGGAACCCCCTTGGGGACAGTGCCAAGGGGGTGCTGGGGGTCTCCCACATCTGCATTTCCCTGGCTCCACGTGGAGCAGCCTGGATGGGATCAGCCCTCCCACTGCAGGGCAGGCACCAGGCAGGCCCTGGCTTCAAGCTGTGGCAAGAGTTCATTTTTCCAGCTCAAATAATTTAATTCAGTGGATTTTATTTTATTTTTTTTTTCTTTTCTCAACCTGTCTTCTCCTGTAACCAGCCCATCCTTGGGAATGATCAGCTGGATGGGAACTAAGCTGGATGGCAGGTCAAGTCAGGAGGCATTGTGAAAAAACAGCCTTTATGTCATTTATTTTCCTAACAAGCATAGCTGGAGGTGTGTGGAGGTGTGTGGAGGTGTGTGTGGGGACCTTGTTTTCTTCTCACCACCAGAAACACAAGCCCAAAATGTCATTTCTAATGGAATTTATTATTCCTGATGTCAGAGCAGATACACAAGAGGGGGGATATGTATTTCCAGCTTCCTAGAACCCCACCAGGCAGCACAGCAAAGGTGGAACAAGGTGAGAAGTGCTAAAAATTATCAGGTAACAGGTCCCTGGACTCAACAAAAGCCACTCACCTGCTCAGGGCCCAGCAAATCCCTCTCCTCTGGAAGGTCCTTGTACAGCAAATGCAGCTGTTGGGATCCTCATGGGATGGGGAAAGATTGGATATCTAAGGTGAGTGATCCACTGGTGGGTTTGCTGGTGTCCCCTGAGCAGCAGAAGTTAATGAGCCTGTGGGGGAAAAAAAA
Source organism: Empidonax traillii (assembly GCF_003031625.1). Taxonomy (NCBI): domain Eukaryota; kingdom Metazoa; phylum Chordata; class Aves; order Passeriformes; family Tyrannidae; genus Empidonax; species Empidonax traillii. The sequence goes on from NW_020956637.1 coordinate 262,063, forward strand.
AAAAAGCTTGAAATTCTTTATAACATGGTTGCCACTTATATTTAACAGGACAGTTATCTTGTGTTAAATACTGGCATGATTAAAAACATATTTATAAAGGATTAACAGCTCTGTAACAGCTATGGCTGTTCTGAGGTGCTTAAACCTCCCCAAATATGTTTCTAATCATCAGCACAATAACCATGTTAATAAGGCAGAATTAAAAGCATGTTGGGGTGAGTGTGGGTTCCAGACTGCACCTGGTGGGTTTGTGCAGAGTGGGGAAGGAAAAAACACAACAGGAGAAAGAGATTTGAAGGAAAAACAACTGCTGTTTGTGGAAATCCAGGGGTGTGGGAACATGGAGAGCATCTGATGGAGAAACAGGGATTATGTCAGGAAATGCCACTTCCCTGGATCACAGATGACCGCAGGTTGTGGTTCCAGTCCTGCCCAATCCTGCATTTTCCACCTGCTAAAATCCTGGTGGTGCCAAGAGAAAAGCCCTTTAGTCTGGAGTTCAAGCATAAAAGTCCCCAGGACGGTCTGCTGTGGCTACTCCAGCATTTCTCCTGCACATTTACGTGGTGTGTTCCTCACCCAATACCACAAGTTCCCACCCCAGAGGTGCTCCCAGGGGTGGATCTGTGGCAGTGGTACCTGCTGTGAGCAGAACAGCCAGGCACAGAGAAGGCATTTAGCAAAAATAAACGCTGAGACAGAGGCTGAAATGTTTATTTTCCGACTGCAGGCCATTCATCCAGTGACACTGCTCTGTTCAGTGAGTCTCCCTCTGTTTATAGCAGATGATTAATGAGACACAGATTGTCTTTAACCCTGCTGGAGGTTGCAGTCACCAGGGGTGTGAATTTGGGCTGAGTGTTCCACTTCCTCCTCCCAGCTCTGTCTGCACTCCACCCTCATTGACCTGGAGAACAGTTTTGTCTTCCCGTTTCATGCAATCAAACCCGAGATTTTACTACAATATTTGTTTTCTGTCCTTTACATCTTCCCTCAACAATCAGCCCTCCTGAGGCTGAAGCCTCTGATGATGTGGGACGGGGGTCTGAGCTGCAGGAGAAAGGAAGGGACAGATCAAACAACAAATAAAGAGAGATAAGCCAGGAGACAGTTTGGGCTTGGCCTGCCCAAAACACGCTACTGAACTGGGGGACAGAGATCTGACAGGACACACATGGTGCTGCTCAAGGAGTGCAGCAACCACCAGGCACTAAAACCAGGTATAAAAACCCGACCTAAAACTGGTGTGATGCTCAGGTGCCACTTCCAGAGGACACAGGGCTGTCCCTGCCCCAGAAAAGGCCACTTTACACCTTCAGCACCCCTGACATATTTTGTTTTCCTGCTGGGCCACCGACCTGCTCAACCAAGACACAGAATCACAGAGTGGTTGGGGTGAGAAGGGAACTTAAAGCCAACCCAGTCCCACCCCCTGCCATGGGCAGGGACACCTTCCACCAGCCCAGGTTGCTCCAAGCCCCATCCAACCTGGCCTTGGACACTTCCAGGCATGAGGAAGCCACAGCTGCTCTGGGCAACCCGTGCCAGGGTCTCTCCACGCTCACAGAATTTTTTTTCTAATATCACATCTAACCCTGCCCTCTGGCAGTGGGAAGCCATTCCCTTTCATCCTGGCACTAATGGGATGGCTGACACAGCCCCTGGCATCACTTGGGATTCACCTCTCTCCAGAGGGTAGAGCTTTAAACTAGACCTGAAGGAGCAAAAGGGATATCAGGCTCGCCCATGGCAAGCTGTGGGACAGCATGACAAGGTCAGAAGGACATTCTGGGTACAGCACAACACACTTGAAGTCTTGCAGAGATGAGGTCAGAGGCTCCTGAGGCAGCAGGAGCCAATGGGGAAATCCCAGTGAAACACCTCAGAGGAATTAGGGGCTGCTCCTCAAAGAGTGCAACCCTGAAAGGTCCTTTCCAACCCCACCTATTCTGTATTTCTGAATGGGGCTGCATTAAAAGCAGCTTGAACATGTCACTGCAACAATGCCTTTGCATCCCCCCAGAGCACAGATCCGGGGCAGGAGCAGTTGACACATTTCTCCAGCACTCAAAGCTCAAATTGAAAAGCTGCCATTAACATTAAAAGGGGGGAAAAAAGGCTTTTTAAGAACTCCATACATTTCTATTTCTTTCCCCTTCCTTTCCTTCCTTCTGATTCACCCTTCTGATATTTTCCTTGGATTTCACTCCTAATGCATTCATCCTTCTCAGCACATTTTTGGGCTGTTTCCATCATTGTTCTTGGAAACTTTTTTTTTTTTTTAAGGACATATATTTAGATATAAAACCTGGTCTCCCACGTTAAAAAAAAAAAATCCTTCCCTCAGTCTGGAAAGGGAAAAACACAGAGAAAAGGGAATTGGGGCCAAGGGTGACAAGGTGACAGGGACCTCCAGGTGCCAGCAGAGGAGGTTTGGGTGGCAATTTGAGGGGTTTGTCTTCCAACACAGTATGTCTCCCAAAAGATTTGATGGTACAAATGGAGGAGAGGGGACTCAAATATATTTAGAGCAACGTTTTGGGGAAGGGTTAGGGGTTGCACAGGCTGCAGAAAACCCACACTTGTTCCCCGTTTGACAAAGCTGAGACCGTCCAGGCTCCTACAGATGCCACTGGAGAAGGTGGGATTGGCCAGGCTGGTTTTAATAACCCCCAAAGTCTCATTTTGCTCAGCCAGCACCCAAACATCTCAGTTTGAAAAGGCAGGTCGGGTTCCAAGAAGCACTCGCAGGCTTTTCATAAACACAATTTCATAATCTCCATCAAGAATTTTAATACAGGGGGAGCTGCCTGCCAGGAAATGCATTTACATTGTCAGCTGCCGAGAGAAACAGCCCTGCACTGCTGCTCAATAGCAGAAACACCCTCTCTCCCTTCCCTCCCAGCTTTCCCTCTCTTCCTCTTTGGATGAAGTGTGGTGCTCAGGCTAAAAACCCTGGCAGGGAGCCAGGCAGCTCCCTGGAGCATCCCCTGGATTGGGGGGCAGCCCCTTCCCTTTGCCCATCATCACCCCGCTCCCACTTCCCGCTGAGCTGGACCTCGGCTGGCACCTCGTCTTTACTTCTTTTGTGTTTTTTGGGGGGGTTTAAAGGCTGAAATCAGTGTTTTCCCTCCCTCTCCCATTAACCTGCTGAAGGTGCTGTTGCAGGCCCTGCCCCTGGCGAGGCAAAGCTGTGTTTTTGGGGCTCTGGGACATTTCCTCGCTGGCATTCAGCATCCTAAGGGATTAGGTGAGGGCTTTACCCCTCTCTGGCCCATCGGGGTTTCGCTTTGTGTGCCAGACACAAAATACCCAATTTGATGGACTCCGAACCCAGAGGGCTCCTTATGGTGGGAATCAGGTTTTACAGCCTTTTTTTCCCAACAGCTGAAAACGCTCTGGCTGCAGCCACCCTCCAGATGCTGCTCCGAGACATCGGCACCCAGCTCTGCCTGCTCTGCCCGGGAACGAACGGATGGATCCCGCCGCGTCCCCACGGAAAGCCAAGCGCCACCTGCAGGGATTTGGAGAGCAGAGAAAGGACAGGGGGAGGTTGGAGAAACACCCCAGGTCGGGTTCAGCACCAGCAGCTCCTTCCCCACACTTACCAAGTTCTAGGAAGGGTTTTTGAACCCCCCCAATTCTTGGCGCGTTGGACAGTTTGTCTATTTAGAAGCCTGTTCTTGAGTGGTTGAGTTAAAAGGATGAAAAAAAACCACCCAACCTCAGTGCAGTGAAATAAAATGATGAGATCAGAAATACACGTCCCACATGGTCCCTCTGAACCTTGTTTGGCAGAGGTGGGCAGTGCCAGCTTTCCAAGAGGAATGGCACCGCCACCTCCGCCTCTTTCCTTTTCCTTGTGAAGTTCCTGCCTTGTTTATTTGCTCAAAATAATAATTAAAAAAAAAAAAAAAGCTGGGGGAAGCTCAAAATCCCAACCCTCTGCCAAGTGTTTTGAAGTTCCAGCACAAATTGCCTTTTACAGGCAGAGGTGCGGAGGGGAGGAGGTAGAGAAAAGGTCAGTTCTGCTGGAGGAAACCCCAAAAATGCTTTGAAGAGATGAAGGGGCTTTTCATTGTGCACACAGTCCGTGGAGGGGCAAAGGGCTGAGTGGATTTAGGGGAAAAAGTGATGGGAAGGAACGGATGGGAGGTGTTTGGGTGGTTATGGCTCCAGCTCTGCCCCTGCCAGAGCAATACAGTCTGCAAGATACAATCCCAGAATGGTTTGGATTGGAAAGGATCCTTAAAGTCCATCTCATTCCACCCCCTGCCATGGGCAGGGACACCTTTCACTAGAACCAGGTTGCTCCAACTTGCCCTCAAACACATCCAGGGATGGAGCAGCCACAGCCTCTCTGAGAACCTGTGCCAGGGCCTCGCCACCCTCACAGTGACAAAGAATAAATCCTAAAATCACTAAGAATTTAAAAGCTGCAATCAAAAAACCCCCACCTCTCTAGAGCAGACGGAAAGCTGCCGTGGACTTTGAGTGGTGCAGTGTGTCTGAACATGGAGATACTAATTATTCTCATTAATGCCCTTCCTCAGCTCTTCAAGGTGCCCACAAAACTGCTCTCATGCCCTCCAGAGCTCACTCCCCTCTTCTGCTGAAAGGATGCTGCAAGTTTGGGGCAGTGTCCACCTCTCTGCACGTGTTTGCAAACTGACAGGGTCAGCAAGATCCCTTGGGAAATTCTGACCTCAGACTTGGGAGGAGAAGAACCTCCCCTGGTTCCACCAGGGATCCTCAGGTCTGCAACCAGGAGCAACACATGAACCACTGTCATGCACTCAGTGGCCATGGGGAAAATCCAGGTATGCTGGTGCCTCCCCTCAGGCTGGAAGGGTCAGGCTGCACCTCCACGGAGCTCCCTGGGGGCTCAGCTTTCCACCCGCCAGCCAAGCAAAGATGTTGTACCTTGTTTGTGTTTCTATGGAATTCCCCTCCCTGCTGGCTCCCATCCTGGAGCCCCTGCCGGCTTTACATCTCCGTGAGGTTCATTCCAACATGAAAAATGGCCTCCAAGGAGCAACTGCGGTCGATTTAAAATAATAAAAATTAAAATCTCAGGTTCGATGACTAACCCCGGGAGAGCGGCTTAAATTAGTGGGAACCAATCAGCCACAAAAGACCAGGGGAAAAATTCCTGCTGGACTTCTCTCTTCAGTCCACTCCCTGGCTTCATTTTCCATTCCCAGATCCTTCCAGCCTGCAAACATATACAGTGTTGCCTCGGCAACTGGGAGACGAGATATATGTTCACGAGAAAATGAGACAATCCCTTTCCTCTGCGATTGCCTGGAAGGTGGAAAATGGAAACCTATTCTAGCCTTAAAGCAATGTCAGCTTGGACCAGACACAGCCCAACCTGCTCCTTAATGTGCCATCTCCAGCTCTCACATGAGTATTAATCCATCCCCAGACATCCCTTTATCCCATGGGATGCTCAGGACAGACAGACTCACCAAAAGATGGGCTTTGTCCAAAGGTGTTTTCTCTCTTGCACACACAAAGTGGTTATTCCTCCATCTTCCAGGAGCCCAGGTTTAAGAAGTAAACATGCTTCCAGTCTCATCTGGACCAGGGCTTTATTCAGATGGGCAGGGACACCATTCATGGAATGATCTTCCATCTCAGGGCTTGTGTGTGCATGGAAAATCAGCAGGCAGGACAGCAGGAGCTCCAAGCAGAGCACCTGAGCCATGTGGTATCTCCCACAGCCATCCCCATCATCCCCTCCACTTGCACAACCCCTCTTTGGAGCAGCATCTCCACTGCCAGGGGGTTTTCTCCCTTCTCCTTGTGCTGATTTAATCCCCATCCTGGGAGTTCCATCTGCATGACCAGGTCCTCCTCTGCACCACCTGATATTCGATTGCCTCATTGCAGGTTGAAATTGTCATTTGCCAGACGAGGACACCAGCATCACCACTCCCCTGAGCATCCCAAAACTTCCTTTGGGGGCGGCTTTGAAATGCAAAACTGGGATACCAGAGGACAGCAGATCATTACTCATGAAGACAAGGTGCAATATGCTCTGCCAAAGTGTGAAAAATATTTATATCCAAATACAGGGTGTCTCTCAAATTTACAGTTCCCTGCATGCTCCAGGACCGGAGCTGGATTTGTGGGAATGGAATGAAGGTAAAGCGTTTCTTGCCATTAAAATATGCCAGTGCTTGGCTGCAGAGTAGAAAAATAAAAAGAAAGGGTGGGGAAATGGGATTTGATCTGCTTTTTAAAGCAATAATAGTTTCCCTGACAAGCCTCACAATCTGTAACATGAAGGGTGGAGCAGGATTAGGGTCATAACTCACTCCCAGAGAAGAAAAATGATGTCCTTTCACAGGCTGGTAGCATGTTATCTTTAAAACAAAACAAAACAAAAAATAACTTCAAATATCCCCATCTTCCACCCAGGAGGATTGTTTTTAACTTGTTTTACAGGGATCGTTCTTTTCTATTGATTCAACGTGGCCTCCTTGGGACTGGAATGCAGCAGCAGCAGGATCCTGCTGTAGGAGGGTATTTATCCCATTGAAATGATGAGTTGTTGGTGATAACAACCTCTGGAAGGGTAATTAAACACTGCTTTGGCAGCCTGGAGTAGACATGAAGGTCCAAGAGCATTTCCCACGTTAGAAAATAGGGATGTGACCGGAGTGGGGATGTTGGGTCCTCCCAGCCCTGCTAGTCCCTTCCTCCCTCTATTCTGATAACTAAGCAGCCCAGGTTTCCACCACAAGACCTGTTCCACCTCTGAGCCAGCCTAAAGATAAAGGCTTGAGATCCAAACCATAAACTTCGCCCCAAAAAGCAAGGAATATGCTTCTCCCAACAGGAGGAATGTCAGATTCCCAGCTGATCATGACAAAGAGCCTCCTATTTTCTCATAGGTAGCACTGGGGAAGGGCAGGGAAATTCATCCCTGTTGATCCATGCTTGGCAATCCAGACCCATTTAAAACGCAGGTGGAACTTTAGGTGCTTGGGATGCATTTCCTTAAACTGGAATCTGGGCAGGAATCCAAGACTAACACCCTCCACCTCCCCTCTTGCAAGTAGTGCCAAGGGCTCTTTAACAACCACAGCGGTTGAGGCCCGGGGTAATGTCTTATCCATAAGTTATTCAGTATTTCCTTTTAAAGACAAAATAGTTGGAATACCTCTCTTTCTCTCTTTAAATTGCAGTTGTGGCTGCTACAGAAAAACCCCCTCTCTGCACTATTTCCATATGCAGCATGGGCTGGGAAGTGTCTGTTCCATGGGAGTCCCACCCCTCCCATTTTATGGGAACTGCAGCGTTATCGAGTTTATGGCGGCGTTAATACCCTCAGAGATAAAAGCAGATCCTTGGGACCATCAGAGCTTGATGGGGCTGGGAAAAGGGACTTCCCAGACTGCTGGTCACGTCTCTGTGTGTCCCTGGTGTGTTCCTGGGGCTGGAACATCTCCTGGCCCTTCCATGAGGGGATAGCAGGGAAGATGGCCAGGGGGGATCCTTGAGGATCCTTGAACTGCACCCCCTGTCCCAAACCAAAGCCTGAAGACCAGGCAAATGTGAAAACCTGATTTTTACACCAAAACAATGCCATATAAATCATGGAATCACGTGATGATTTGGGTTGGAAGGAGCCTTAAAGATCATCCAGTTCCAACCCCCTGTCATGGGCAGGGAACCTTCCACTAGACCTGGTTATTCATATTCATGTCCTGTATATAGTTAGTGACCTGACCATGTCCTAGTCCAGTCCTCAACAACTTGGAAAACTAGGAAAGGCCTGGATCCATCCAACATATCTCTAGCCTGATCAGGAAATTACATCTTCTTTCCATGGCAAAGTTTGATGAACGTTTTCCCCCCTTTCCTTCAAGTTTTTCAGCCCTTTGTTGAAAAAACGAACAGAGAAAAGCCGAAAACATTTTGTTTTCTGCCATCAGGACTCATCTTGGGAAGCAAATTGCCACGTAATGGATCGTTCCTAGGGAGATACAGCTTTAGACAGAGACAAGTGGAGCAGGCCAAGCACTGCAGGTGGAGCAGATGGGGTTTGGCCAGAATGAGGACGAAGGGAATCCTTTGCTAAGGCTTGAGGATGCAACCTAAAATCGTGGCTCTCTGGCTCCCAAAGGGTAAGATTTTCCCAAATGCCTCAGAGCCTTTAATCCTAGTGGGATTTAGGGCTTAGCAATTTGGAAACTTGTCCCAGGAACGATTTTCAGATATCACTGCGAGGCTCTGTGTGTGGACTAGTGTGGATTTGGGGACCACCACCCTCCCTCCTGCAAGAATTCTTTCCCACAGATGCTCACAGGTACCATGAGTTGGATCTTCCTTAGATGGTCCCAGAGCTCCTGGTCCCTCTTTGATGTGATAATGGATGTGAAAATGTTCCAGCTACCACAGGGGAGCTGGGCAGGAGGAGCTTTCCATCCCTCCACAGCACAGACAGCAACTTGCATTTTTTGAATAGCTCAAGAGATAAGGCATTAGGAAGGGAAAGGAAAGTGGGGTTTGATGTCCTGTGCTGCATTTAATGTTATAAACACTATATATATATATATATATCTCCATATGTGTGCATACATAAAAATATATATACACACACACATATGAAACAAAGGAGATTCCATACTCTGGAAAAAAGTGCTCAGTAAGCCCAGCTCTCCTTTCAGCACTTGGTAAAAGCATCAGGCACAAGGTCAGGCAAATTAGAGCAAATAGGACTTCACACAGATTCCTGACTGGCTTTTTTCCCCCCCTCCAAAAGAGACCTATTTTCTGGTCTTTCTAATCTCGTTGGTGTGAAGAGGAAAAAAAAATTAACAAGAAATGGGTGCTCTGAAATGTCAATCTCCGTGATTTTTAGGGACAGCCTCTGCCTAATCCCTGCCAGACACAGCAAAGGTCCTTTGGCATAAGCTTGGAGTTCAGCTTAGCTGGAATGGCTGATAAGGAGTTGCAGAAGGCTGTTCCTGGGAAGGAGAGAGGGATGTTTTAATGATGACACTGCTCCTCTACAGGGGCTGTGGAATGTGGGTTTACAGGCTGCTCCCATTCCAGTACCAAGGAGCACAAACCCTCCCAGTGCACTTGGAGTGACTCAAAATAAACCCCCTCTCCCACACACACATTGTGATTTAAACCCCTGCTCCAGTTATTTCCAAGTCAGGGCATCCCTCTGACAAAAGGTGGGGGTTGAGAGGGAAAAAAAAATTGTCCCAGGACACAGCATTCCCATGAATTTTCATGAGACATGATCAAATCTTCGTGTTGCTGCCCATTTTTCCTGCCTGCCCTGCGAGTGTTTCCAATCTCCAGCAACACATGATGGGTGTCCTCCATCTCCCCCTCCAGTGCAGAATTAATGCAGACATCCCCTCTCCCAGCAATTTGGCAGCACTAGGACATCCTGGAGACACTTTATGCTGCTCCTTTTGCATCCTGCTCTGGTCTTGTTTTTCCTGGGATAATGGGAAAGGCTGCCAGTGGTGCAATGCAAACCTGACAGGGCTTCCCACTCCATCTTCCTCAACACCCTCAAAGGGAATTTTCCGAAGGCTCCTAAAAGCCAAATCACCCAAATCACAGCCAAAATCTTCACCATCATAAACCCTGCCATTTCAGCCAGCAAAAATACTCAGAGAAAGGGATGTAGAACAGCATTATCACCTAAAAAAAACCCACACAAGGAGTCATTTTCCCTCCACTGTTTTCACATTTCATGTCAGGAATGGCAGTGGCTGCGGATGTGGAAAAGAAAAGCCTGGCCTAGAGCTCTTGGATATGTTGGTAAGTGCTCCTAAACCCCCCTTTTTATTTGAATTGAGGAGCTGGGTCACTCTGTAGTCTGTCGAGAAATATATTTCGGTTTTGTGAAAAATGTCAGAGGAAGGAAAATAATGTTTCCTTTGATATTTCTTTTCAGAAGATTTCAGGCTTCCTTTGAAAAGAATCTGCCAGAACCTTGCAGGAGGAGAAATAGCCAGTTTGGGCTTTTCTAACAGAAAACTTCCATTTGAAAACAGTATTTCTTCCTCCTCTGCCCCCTCCCTGTTATGATCCCTCTCATCTTGTCCTCCCCCTCCCTCTGCTTGAAAGGCAAATTGTTTCCATCTCCAGATTAGTGTGCTGAATCCAGATTAATTCCTCCATTCCTGCCAGGTGCAGCTTTAGCTTTATTCCAGAAGCTCCTGGATCTAAAGGAAGATCCCACTGAAAAAAAACGTTTCAAGGTTTTAATCACTGCCAAAGGTACCTGTTGCTTCCCAAAGTCATCTCCCTCTTTTTTTGTAGGCTGGGAAAGACATACACAGAATTTCTCCCCAATATCCCATCTAACCCTGCCCTCTGGCAGTGGGAAGCCACTCCCTCTTGTCCTGGCACTATATAACCCTGTAAAAGGTATCACAGTGCCTGCAAGTGTTTAATCCACACAGGCAGGGCTGGAGAGGTGAAACACCTTCTCTGGGTCAGAGCTGATCCAGATTTCACCTTGTTTTGCTTTGCTTTTCCACAGCCCAGGGATTCATGAGCTCCCTTCCCCGGACACCTGGCAGGGTCTGGCCCCATTTACCTCCTCCCAGGCTGCCCCAGCACCTGAGCAGAGAAGACAAAGGTAAAGCAGGGGTGAGACAGGGCTGTTCCTCAGCTGTGCCACCTCTCCTGTCCCATCTGGAAGCACAGAGCCCTTCCCTGAAAAGGGTTTCCCCATGAATGGCACCATTGAGCTGCCTGGTACTGAACACACCTCCATCTCCAAATCTCTACACAAATGGTATTTTTTTTGGATGCCTCGAGCCACCAGTAAAAGTTTCCCTTGTTTTCATCTTCCCAGCAGCTCCCAGCCCGCAGCAGAATGCCCTTCTCCTGCCAGCCTAGACAGAAAAACAGGAAAGGACGGGAAAATCACCCCAAAAAAAAAATGGGTGGCACAGCACTCACAGCCACCCCTCCACCAGCACACGCAGGGTTTGCTGCACCACTGGATTATCACTGATACCAGGAGACTGGCAGTGAGAAATAAAGCCAGGCTGAACTCATCCTGGATGCACCTGCATGCCACTCCCCCCCTGAATTCTCCAAGATCCATAAATAGCACAACTTCAGGCTGGTTCTGCAAACCCTTCCGAAAGGAAACAATTTGGAGGGAGAGTAAAAATAGTCCCCTCGAATTTTTTTTCAGCCAAGTCAGGCACAGAGTTGGTTCCTCTATGGTTTTCCAGTTCCGAGGAGTTGCCACTTTGAAATGTTCACCTTTTAAATTTACTTGGAAGAATGGGAATGGAAACAGAAAAATCCCCTATGGGCAGAAGCAAGTCTTGATTCGATAAGAAACCCTTCAGATTTTTTACTAGCTGAGAAAAATCAACAGAATTATTTGGACTGAGCCACAAGCACTTTCTTAATTATTAAGCTTTTCGGGGCTGTCTGCAAACCACAGAAATCATTATTATTCACACAGGTCAGGCTTTGTGTACCTGACCTGGGAAACCTCGCAGAAGGCAGAATTTAAGACTTCCTGAAAATTCTGTCAAGCCAAGGTTTTCCAGTGGGTCCTTGGAGTCAGCAGGCACTTGGGAAAAGAGTTTTAACCTCCCTTAAAGAGGTGCAGATGCCACGGGGAGGGGAGGGAAGGGGGGGGGGTTGGTTTGGAGCTTTAATGAGATGGCAGCACCAGCTCTGGTTTATAATAGGATTTTTAATCTCTTTCCACGTAAAGTTTGGGAATGTGGGAAGCCCAGACGGGCTGGGGACTGAGCTTTGCTCATCCCTGTCACCGGCCCTTTGCATCCAGGGCTGGGGTGTGGGAATTGGCAGGGGAGGAGAGCGGAGAGAGGGAATTTGGGAGGACCCCAAAGGTGGGATTGGCAGCTGGACAGGACTGACATCACCCCACTTCCCTGGGCTGGGCTGATTTAAAGCAGGCCTGGGGCTGGGTGGGCCTGGGGGGCTCATTCAGGGGATGCTGCCCAGAGGAAACCTGGCTGGAATGACACCCCAGGGATTGGGGATGAAATGTTCCAACAACCTCCAAGCCAGCCCTGGAACGAGCAGAGACACAGGAGGTCAATCCTAGAATCCCAAAATGGACCTTAAAGCTCATCCAGTCAAACCCCTTGGGACACCTTCCATCAGCTCCAAGTCTCATCCAAAATAACTGGGAAACATTCAGAACTCCACTAATTTAAAGTCAGTACTGATAACCAGCAGTAATTAATTAATTTTTAATTACTAGTAATTTTTTTAACCATCGTTGCCCCTTAAAGGGGGTTTGCCCAGTCAGAAAAGAAGTTAAAACGTGGAACTGTGACCAGGCTGGATTTTCCTGGAGAAGTAAGAAAGGGAAGGGTTCATGACTATAATTTGAGAGCAGCTTTTCTGCTGAACGTAAGAGGTTTGTGACCTCAGTGGTTAAAGAAGGGGAAGGAAAACAAATAAAGCAGGAGAAACTTGCAGTTTGGGTCAAAAATAACTGACTCTTGGGAGAGTTTTCAGGAGAAAAAGCCAAATATAAATAAAACTGGGTCAACTTAATATTTTCACTGATTTAAACCAGCATTCTGTTTCACTTTGATTCATTCTCTTAATTTGGTGGTTTATTCTTTTAATTTAGTAGAACATTTTATTCCCTTAATTTGCTCAATTCTTGAAAATCCCCTGCACAAAAAGAAAGGTCAAAAGGGTTTATTTTGAAAATGTCGAAGCAAAACATTTCTACATTAAAAAAAAAAAAAAAAGAAAAAAGAAAAAAAAATAGAAAAAAGAAAAAAGACCACCTTTCTGGCCAAAAGAGACTGGAATTTGTGAGTCATTTCTCCACCACATTTTTTTTTAGTGAATTTACTGTTTGTCAGAAAGAAAAAAGCAAGGTTAAACCTTCCCCTAATAGGAGCATGTATATGTTGGGTTCATATAAATATATTCAGGAAGAAGAAAAGGGATTGGAAAGTCCTTCCACTCACTGTGCATTTATTTCTGCATCTGTCCCTGCACAAATTGGGTGTAAAATAGAGGTGCGGGGATAAAATCCAGACATACTCACCCCCCCTTTTCCCTTTCTGCACATATTTCCCCATCGAGACCTGAGGAACCACAAAGGAACCCCCATGGAGCAAAGTGATTTAAGTTATATATCCCTAAAATAAGCTTTTAGGTTCATTTGGACTTTTGAGAGGGGCACAGTGGATGAGACTGTTCAGGAAGAAAAGGCACTAGTAGTGCTGTTATCTCTCTTCCACCCATGAGCAGCATCTTAATCCATATTTTTTTTCCCCTCCTTTCCTTCACATTGCTCCGAGGTCCTTCTATTTTCTGTGATTAAATCTAAATTAAAAGAAGACACATGGAAAGTCCTTCCAAGGTGAGCTGCAAAGTGCCACAACTCAGTCCCCTCCACTGGGGTGAAAGTGGCTTTTTGGAAGTCTCTGCTTCTGAAGGAGGAAAAAAAATCGTGGTGAAAACATCAACAACAACAAGAAGGGTCCAAGTGTGTGGAAAATTTAAGCATCTCCAGCCTCTAGAGTTAATAAACCGCAAATTGTCACGCTTGTCATCCCCAAATGACTCCGAGCAGCTGTAGGGAATGAGCTCAGCCCATGCTCCTGCTCACAGGAGAGCTGCAGATCCACAATCCAGTGTGGAAAATCCTGCCCCATTCCTGTTCCCTGCACTCCCATCCCACTGCACAGCATTTCTGGGGAGATTCTGCTCCTATTCACCCCCCACCCCCCGGAATAACCCACCCCTTTAAACCAGCCCTAAGTTAATGGGGTGAATGTGAAAAAGCTTCCAGTTCCCCAGGTTGGGATCTACCCCTGGGATTTACAGGTACCAGACCAGACCCTGCAGAAAGAAAATCACTGGGAGAATCCCAAACTAAATGTGAGAGCTGTAATTACAGTCTCTGATAATGTCCCACTGTCCTGGAGTTCCCAAGATCTGCTTTGCTCCATGTTTCCTCCCTTTAGGATGAACTGAAAAAATCCCTGCTAGGACACCTTAAAAAAATGCCCATTAAACCATTTTTCCAGGGGAAGATTATGCTTTTTATTTAACAGAAGAAAGTTCCCCAGGAGCATCTGATTTCCTTGGAGGTGTTGGATTTGTTTCGTAGGAAAAAAAAAAAAAAAAAGAGCAAACCCTGAAAATTGAAAAATAGCATTTTGATCAAGGTCTCAAATACCTAATTTTTTTTTTTTCCTGTCAAGAGTCAACATTTCCCTTTTAAGCATGGACATTCCTGTAAAAAATGAACATCTCCTCTGGCCAGGCAGCACCTTAACTTTGCACTCAGGCACCTCCTTAAGAGCACAGACACACAAGATCATGGTTTTAATCTACCTGGACAAGCATCCAAATGCAGTTCTTGAGCATGGCCACGTTCATGAGGCCACCAGAAGGTGTCACAAGGACAGTTTGTCCCTGCAGACCTCCAGAACATTCCAGCAGTTGTGCTGTTGAAGGCAGCAACGAGAGGGACCCCCACAGCCATGTGGGGTGACATCAACACCTACCCCCAGACAGGCAGCTCTTTAAAGCTTCCTTGGGTTCATCCCACCTTTTCTGCCTCAGATCAGGCAGAAAACAGCTCAGTTCCTTGCCAAGGAGGAAGGACAAGACCTCTGTGCCTGCAGAGGTGGGCACAGACCCCACACTGCTCTCCAGCTCCTCTGCTCTCGCCCCCACTAACCCACCAAACGATATAAACACACACATCCTCCCTCCAAATCCCCCTTCCCAGTGCTCTGCTCAGGAACAGGAGTCTGTCTGCACTAAGACTGCCTCAACATCTGCAGGGTTAATGGAATAATTCGTGGAGTTTCCCAGAGCTGTGGTTTTTCCTCTCTCCGTGGAGGCAGGCTCTGCATACACCTGCTTGGTTTGGGATTTTTCGAAATGAATAATCCTGAATTAGCCATGAAACACTAAATGGCACCATGACCTCATCAGGCACTAACCAAGCATGAGACAAGCTTAGCAACGGGGCAAAACACAGCAGCCCGAGCTGGAGACCACTTCAGACAGGGATGGACTTTCCAAGTGCTTGACAAGGCAGGAAACAGGAATATCTTTTGTGGAGATAAGAACATCAGCACCAGAAGAGATCAAAGAGGTTGGCTGTGTTTCCCCAGCCCCACCCCCCAACAAGCAAATGTTTAAGTCCCATTTTCCCCCCTTTCCTTCTTATTGTTTTCTCTTCTCCTTCTTGTTGTTTGTTCCCTTTCCCTTTTTTTTCTGGGGTGTCTGCTGCAGTAGAAGAATCTGTGGGATGAGGTTGACATTTTCAGTCGATGTCTTTGAGCAGAAACAGCCTCAAGTTGAGGGAATTTTTTAGTTGACAGTCAACTGGAAAATCCTGATCGCTGGTTTGGGGGGTATTGAGGAAAAAGGCAGTGAAAACATCTTTCTTCTCCCTTTCCTCCCCCTGTTTCAAAGGAAAAACAGCACAAGGGAAATCTGGGGAGGATTGGTGTGGGAATGTCTCATTTTGGCATGAGCAAAGCGGGGCTGGAGGAGGGACCTGCAGGTGCAGGACCATCATATTCCACCAGCAAGGAATCCAGCAGCTCCTTAATCCAGCCAGCATCCCTGAGAGATGGGTGTTTGCAGATGAAAAAAACCAGGAGACAGAGTCATGGAGTGAGTTTTATACCAAAGCCAGGATTAGGATTCAGCAGGTCCTGGCTCCCACAGTGACCCTCAGCCCACCCAGCCTCAACTTTCCTCTCCAAAGGCTTGGGGTTCCAACAGGAGCATCCCCACCTCCTGCAGGGCATCAACCTCACCCAGCCCTCCATCCCAGGAGATCCAAAACTGCTGCAATCCTGGAGAACATCAGCCAGGAGACAGCAGCTTGTGGGCTCTCTAAATCCCTCACAGACACTCTCCTAACCTAAATAATATTGCTGGAGCCCTGGAGGCTCCCACTCCCCACTGGGTCCCTCCAGAGCAAGAGGCAAGCGAGATGCTCTTCAAGATGCTCTTTCCTAAAATCCCAGAGTGGTTTGGGTTGGAAGGGAACTGAAAGATCATCAGTTCCACGCCCTGCCATGGGCAGGGACACCTTCCACCAGCCCAGGTTGCTCTAAGCCCAGTCCAACCTGGCCTTGGACACTTCCAGGGATGGGCAACCTGTGCCAGGGCCTCCCCACCCTCACAGGGAAGAAGTTTTTCCTAAAACCCAATCTAAACCTCCCCTCTGCCAGTTGGAAGTTATTTCCCCTTGTCTTGTCACCCTTGTCAATAGTCTCTCTCCAGCTTTCCTGTGGGCTCCCTTAAGGCACTGGAAGGCCACAATTAGGTGGAAGTTTCTCTCCTCCAGGCTGAACAATCCCAGTTCTCTTCCCTTTCCTCCCAGCAGAGCTGCTCCAGCCCTCTGATCATCTGCACCACTGAACCAGCCAGGCAACAGCACTGGGGACACTGAGGCACACAAGGAGTCAGACTTAGCAAAACCAGCAGCAAACCCTGGAGAAACCCTACGAAAGATCTGGTGCTGCAATAACCCAAGGCTTCATTTAATCCCCTCAGCCCAGGAGCCTGGAGTGCTTCATCCCCCCTTTGATCAAAGACAGAGTGAGTAAAATGAGGATGGTTTACTGTTATCTAATCATCAGCTTTCCAATCCTTAGACATGCTGGAGCCAAAGCTTTGAATCCCACCAGGATTCCCAACGTTGTTTTGCTTTAGGAAGCTCCCTTCTGAGGAGAGATTTCAACTCCAGCTCCGTCCTGGGGAGATGTTTCCTCAGAGGGATCAGACAAGGAGAGAACTGCAGCCCAGCTCTAAATCATGGTCTTTTTCTGCACTATTTGAGGTCCACAACCTCCATCCTCTGCTCAGACATCCTCTCCTCCAGGTCTGGGTTCTGCAAAGTGCTAATTTAATATTTAATATTTAATATTTAATATTAATGTAATATTTAAGCAGGTCCTGATCCCGATATCCCGTGCTCCACGTGCTGCCCCAAAGGCTTGCACAACACCTCTTGACCAGGGAGAAGTGGAGTGATTAATGCTGAAGTTGTCAGGAAAAAGTGACTGTATGAAGAAAGACTTTAAGCAACCTCTAAAGCTCGGCCTTCACAGTTAACCCCAGTGTACCAGGAAACCCTTGGACCCACCCTGCCCGTTCTGGGAATTAAATCCCACTTAAAACTGTGCTAACAAAGCTCAAGGAAATGCAGAAACTCTTCCTGCAGTGAACATGGCCCTAAAGGCACGAGCACAGACAAAATGTCCCACTCACAAGCCAGTAGTTCTTAATTCCCAATATTTTGGTGCCTGGGCTTATGGAGACACCTGAAGAAAAAGCTTTGGGAGTGTTTTCAGGATTCAGGGCTGTGTCACACAGCCAAGCCCTGCCCTGGCATCCTTTGAGATGAAAAAGTGGCTGTAAATCCCCCTTTTTTCCCTACCTGCTCCCTCTTCAGAGCAGGGAGAAGGATTTTGTGGAAGGATTTGCCCAGCACCCTGCACGGGGGCTTTGATCTCTTTGAAGCCTCCAGCTGATATTTCAGAGCCTCCCTAAGCTCCCATCGATCCATAAGGCAACTGGAAGGGGGGAAAAAACCCAGCCACGAGGATGCTTTTATATATAATATTTATTTTATTATCTCAGAAGAGTCCTAATGCCACGTCTACACAGCAAAACTGCTTGGGGATGTCGTTCCCTGCTCAGGCTTTTTTGCTGGAGCCAAATATTTATCATGTGTGGGGAGCAAGGAGCTTTGCAAATGCAGGCGTGGGAAGTTTGTTTTTCTTGAATAGGTTTTGAGGCAAATTGCCTTTAGCCTGGGGTTTTTGTGCAGGAAAGCCCACAAGAGGTGCTGGATTTAACATCCACATTTTGACTGGCATTGAAGAGGTAACCACACAGATCCATCACATTTTTAGGCTACAGCAGGAAAACAGCAAAATTTCAAGCACAGGAACCCAAGTAAATAAACTCCACTATAATACTAAGAATATCCTCAAAATCCAGTCTAAAATGACAATACAAATAGCTTCAGCCCCAAATTACTGTCTATTGTTGTTTTCAGTTCCCCCAGTCACATTTTAGAGAATAACAGACCAGTTTGGGTTGGAAGGGACCTTATTTATCTCATTCCACCCCCTGCCATGGGCAGGGACACCTTCCACTCTCCCAGGTTGCTCCAAGCCCCGTCCAACCTGGCCTTGGACACTTCCAGGGATGGGGTAACCTGTACCAGGGCCTCCCCACCCTCACAGGGAAGAATTTGTGTATACCTATCCTAAATTTCCCCTCTTTCAGTTTGAACCTATTCCTCTTTGTCCCATCTCTCAAGCACTGAAATATTGGGCAGAAATATTTCATATTTTCCAGCCAATTCGAAGCAACACTTTTAACTAAAACACACACAACCAGTTTCCCCATGAAGTGGAATATTCAGGGAGCCAATTCAACAAATCCTTTTTTTTTTTTTTTTTGGCTGGATCCTGTTCACCACTGGCAAGGAGCCGATGGATTCAGGGAGGAATCTGGTTCATTTTGTCCTGTCAGGAGATAGAGACGTCAGAAGGAACAGACAGAACCCCCTTTGCTGCCCAAATCTCATCTCTCAGCATCATCACTATGTCAAAGTGTCCTCAGAGCTGGCGAGAGAAATGGGAGTTCAGACACACATGTGTGACACTTTGGGCTTGCTTAGCTCAATCAACAAGTGTGTCCTTCAGGACAATCTGTATTCAGCACTGGAAACAACAGTCATCCAGTTATAGGAAGCAGAGGGAAAGGGGAATGATGTGAATTCTCAAAAGTAAACTAAAAAAAAAAATAAATATTAAATAAAAAATAGCTGGGGAATCAATGAAGCAACAATGTACAGGCAGGTCAGGGAAACTGGAAGAGGGCAGGAAGGGCTGGCTGGGGATCCAGCTGGGATTGGGAGGATTACGAGGCCCTGGCAGAGGAGCAGAGGGAGTTCAAGGGGTGCAGGTCAGAGGGAAACACGACGTGGATTGAAGGGAACAGAGCTGATGAAAGTCCCGTGCTCTGGGCTTGGGGGAAGGTCTGATTCACAGCAGCTCTGAGTCATCTCCCCAGCTCACCCCGAGGTCTCTGGAAGCAGGATGGCCAGCAATCCTGGCATGCCTTTGTGTGCAGGGATCCAGTCTGGATCCAGGAGAGCTCTGAGCTTACCTGCACTGCCCATCTCCAAAGTCAGCTCTGTCACAACAAAGCACAGCTCAGCCAGAAAGATGCATTTATGGGCTGGGATATCCTGGGAAGGACTGGATCTGATGGTTCCAGGCTTGAAAACCACTTTTCAGGAGCAAGAACAAAAGCAAATTGCACAGTTCAGCACTCAGGGAAGACAAGGGGTGGCAAACCAGCAGTGGACAGGATACAGTAAATAACTTTCCAATGGCTTGGGAGTTGGTTGTAGGTTGTCCTGAGGTTCTTCCAGCCAAACCTCTGTGCTTAAGATGCTTTGGATATTTGTGCCCAGGTGTTGCTGTTATTTTACCGTGGTTTTATCATCAGCTGATAAAGAGTGGGATTCCTTTTTGACATCCTGCCTGCTCCCTTGGGTCCCAAATTGTTTTCCATACTCACTGCTCATGAAACTCAAGGACAACGGGAGAGGTACCTGATGCCAGACTCTCAACCCAATACCCCACACAGCTCTGGGCATGAAACCCATCCCCATGATTTTGGTAGACAGGGGTGAAGCAGCCGCAGAAAAATCAGGTGCTGTGGGTTTATTGAAGAGTTCAAGGAGCTCCAGCTCCCACAAGGAATTAAAGCAGTGTGGAACAGGCTATATTAATGCAATGCCTGCCATGGAGACACGACAGGACCCAAATATTGCATTGCAATACCCTGCACTGAAAGGAGCTCCACAGACAAACACAGATCCTAGGGCAGGACCAGACCATCAGGGAATGCATCTTCCCCCCCTCAATGACCTGCTCCTGCCTTAAAAAAAGCCCAGTTCCAGTATTTTCCATTACACCATATAATACCAGCTTAAGGTTTCCAAGCATGCCTTTAATTTAAGCTTAATAAAGCTGTTATTGTCCACTCATTAATGAGTGCTTATTAAAACCATATTTATTGCATTTGGTGCTGAGAGATCTCGCAGAGAGAGCCCGAGGCAGCGACCCCTCCCTCCACCCCGTGGTGTTTAATGAGGGATCCATGTGGAATTCCCAGCAAACGTGTTTCCAATCAGCACTTGTCTCAGCTGAGGGACTGTGCACATACCTGTGCGTGCACCCACACAGGATGCAAATGAAATGCAGGTTTAGAAACCGTGTTTTCACAGCACCAGCGTTGCTGTGGGACAGGATGGAAACAGGTTACAGTGTGACACCTGGCAAAAATCAGGGCTGTGCTGATTAATGTTTTAATTGAAGATGTTTGGTGGTGGGTGGTGGGCAGCATTTAGACCCTCCTGAGTCCTCCCTGTTGGCCAAGAATCGTCCCCAAATCAAACACAGCGACCACAACAGGCCTGAAAGTGAATCTTGTGGTTGAAAGGCTTGCTGAGATGCAGAGATAATATCAATACCAGAGGAAAAGCCCTGTGCTAACAGCAGGCCTTTTGCTTCCCATAGCCCAAGGATGAGGAATAATCTGCTACTGATGTGAGACATCCCTCATTCCTGTGAATGGAACTTCCAGAGAGCAAAAGCCTCCTGCATCCCAGAAACTGCATTTTCAATTCCAGAGACTCCTGATTTTGGTACCCAATCCCAATTACTGAAATATCAAAACTTTTAATCACACCACAGATAAGGAAAGCACACAGAGGAGGGAGGTGGGCATTTGTCCCTTTTTGGGATTATTTTCCCTATTAAATGTCTTGGATGCACAAATTATTGAGCCCCCACCAGCAACAGTCCCCCAACCCACTCCCCCAGGTTGGTTTGCTCAGCCACATGAGCCTCACTGTGTGTGTCAGTAGGGTTTTTTTTTTTTGAGGTCTGATTTTTGGAACATTCAAAAATTCTCCCCCTCCTTCCCTGCCTTTTTTTTTTCCCCCTCAGAGCAGCTTAGCCAGAGGTTGGGGGCAGGAGAGGAAATGCTGCCAGAAAAGCTCCTAACAACCCTCTTTGGAGACAGGCTTTATACACTCAGCTGTCCCTTGTAAACTAAGCCCTGTGTGAGATTTTTTCCCAAACCTTTCAATCCCCCCTCCTTTGCCATCGCCCCTCCTGCTTTGCTCACGCTGCAAATATGCAGAAAAAAAAAATACTTGGGGACAAGAATGTCCTTTTGTGCTGCAGGAGAGAGAGGGCAAGAGGAAAAATAAAACAACCAGGGCTACAAAGAGGCAGAGGGGGAGCATCAACACGGCCTTGGCCATCCTTTCCTGGAGGGCTCCAGCAGATTTTGGGGATGAAGAAAGGTCCTTCTTCCACACTGAGGTGATCCAGATCACAGCATTATCACTGGGATCTGTCAGTGGAAGTGACAGCACAGGGAGGTGGTGCTGGGATTGTTTTCCTGCATTCTGAGGGCTGGGGAGGTTCAAATATTCCTTGAGCAGACAAGGTCAAGCTCTACAAACGGAGCAATCCTTGGTGGGCATTACTGATCCTGAGGTGGAGCTGGAAAACAGGGGTCCCATGTAAGGTGTAAATGCTTTTTCATGGAAGCAGGGATGGTTTGCTGGTGTTAACTGGGTGGGATTGCTCTTATTTTAGCTGGAGAAGGAACCCATCCCATTTGAATCCCTCTCTGAGGCTTCTGGTGCTCACAGCAAGGAAAGAACACAGCCACGTCCCTGCAGGACCTGATGTGGCCCAAACCCTTTGGAGAAGGGAAATATTAAGTACTTAGTGGCTTTGAGTAGTATTTAAAAAAACCCCAATAAGCAGGATTTGCTCTGTTGTGGCTAGAGAAGATGTGTCAGCACAGAGAGGCTCCAGGGCAAAGGATTCCTGGCTCCAGCTGGGACGGACTAGGTGAAGAAAAGAGGGTCTGCTGTCCCTGCTGACCAGATGTGTGTTCTCTGCACGCAGGGAGAAGAAACTGCAGCTAATCCCAGCAAGCCAGGGAACTGCTGTCACCTCCTTGAAGCGCTGGGAATGGCAGCAGCTGACCTGGAGCAGCAGGACCATGCCAGGAAAGCTCCGTGGAGGGAAGTTGGCAGCACCGGGCATTGCTACTCAGATCATCCTCAGCACATCCCCACCACGGGCTCAGCAACAGTTCAGGGCTGTGTGACACCATCCCAGAAGCCATCACATCACAGGAAGGCACTGCCACGCTCAGAGCAGGTGGGAGATCCTCACCAGGGGTGCTGCTGACATCCCCGTGATGGATGAGCACCACGACTCCAGCATGGCCTGGGCCCCCAGCCCGAGATTTCACTCCCTGAGTTAATGGAAATATTATACACATGGAGCTGGCCCCTTCCCAAAGACACTCCTGCCTTGCAGAGGGAGTCACTGCTCACATCACCCTGCTCTGCAGATGGATGTGCTGGAGGGGACAGAGGGAAGGAGGAGCCAGGAGTCATTCACAGGGACGTGGCAAGGAGCACTTGTCTGTCCTCCTGGTGTGTGAGGCAGGGGCAGGAAAACAACCTGCCACCTCCTGCATCCCAGAAAGGCTCTTTCCAAGATGACTGTGCAAGGAGGAGCCCAGGGCTCACCCATCCTTCAGGCATGAGGTGCAAAAGCCATGGGACTCGTCCCTTCCCTGGCTGTGCTGTGAGAGATAAAAACCCCCTGACAAACTGGAGGGTTTGTTGGATATGAGGAAGTTTTTCACCTACAGGGTGGTTGGCACTGAACAGGCTCCCCAGGGCAGTGGGCACAGCCCCAAGGCTGCCAGAGCTCCAGGAGGGTTTGGATAACAATCTCAGGGACAGGGTGGGATTGTTGGGGTGTCTGTGCAGGGCCAGGGGTTGGACTCGATGATCTCTGTAGCTCCAACTCAGGATATTCCATGAACATCCCATGACTTCACAGAATAAACTATTAAAATTCAAGATAAAAGAGGTCAAGAAAGAGATTTCTGTGGCTGTTTTCAAACCCCATGCAATGCCCTGGCCTTCCTTACCTTTCCAGAGTCCAAACCCAAGGAGGGTCTTGTTTTTATTAACATGTTTTACATCTTTTACAACCTCCCTGCCAGCTGGACAGCTGCACTCAGGGCAATTATATGCATCATCTAAACATCATCTAAAATGAAAGGGCTTCATTTAATTGGGTTATTTAAGTGACACGTTTGGTGGAAAAAGCCAAGCAGACTTAACAGGATATTTAACGCTCACATCGGTTTGCATGAGCACAAAACATTATCTGAGAGCCTTGGAAATGAAGGGCAAAACTTCTGGTGACTTCACAAGCTGGCAAAGAAAGGATCAGGGAGATGACACAGGGAGCTGCCACCTGGAAAGAGCAGCAACACTGCCCTGCCAGAGGTTTCCAAAGGGAATTCTCCCTTTGGTCACCGGCCTGTGGTTGTTCCTCCCCTACAGAAATAGTCCTACCACAAGTTTAAAGCAGTTTTTTTTTCTCCTGCTTTTCTCCTGATTTCCTCAGGGTGGAAAAGAAAGCAACAAGTGGTTTTAAAAAGGGAAAAATTCCTTCCCTTCAGCAGACCCAAACCTGAAAGCACATCTGTTGTTGAAAAACAAGAAAACCGGGATTTTGTACCAAAACCGAGACGTGTAGTTCTGATTCTTTCAACTCCCTAGCCAAATCTGGAAGCCTAAACTGGAGATTTTAAGCTTATTTTAGAAGCACGACAGAAAATACTTCCAATTTCCTTACCTTCTAAAATACACACTGTGCAGGTGCCAAAGGCAGAGGAGGCACAGGGCACCTGCAAGAGGGGAGGTGCAGACTCAGGCAGCACAGCATTAAAAAAAAAAAATACACAGTTAAAAACAAACCAAACCAAAACAACAAGGACGAAAACACACACACAAAAACAAACAAACAACCCAAACCAAACAAAACAAACGAAAAAAACAAACCAAAAAACCCCACACACTTTGCACAGACAAGTTGTATTTAACTTTTTCAGATCCATTCTGCTGGAATCCAGATGCTGAAAGGGCTTCTCTTTCTGCATAGAAAGTGATTAGAGCTGAGAGCCAATTCCTAAATGCCATATTCAGTATTTTCCCGCTGAAAACACAGAACAGCAACAGCAGGCAAAGAGAAAAGAGCACACAGAATTATCCTTGGAAAAAAGACAGGGAAGATGCAGTGTTGCATCTGTGCCACTTAAATGGGGAATTACTGGGAAATTTTCAGATTTCACGGACTGTGTAAAGTGTTTTAAAATATCCTTTCCCCCAGTTTCTCAGGGAGAACGAGATGTGAACCTTTCATTCTTTCCTAAATGCAGCCCAAAGTTATCACTGTGAGTTATGCAGCCCCCAAAAGTCCAAGTGCTGGACCAAACCCTTCCCACCAGGCAGCAGAAGGAATTCCCACGAGGGATCCCCCTGCGATGCCCCTCTCCCACAGCCCTTTGCCCAGGGCAGGGAGAGTTCCAACAGCAGCTCCAGGGCTTTTCCCTGTGCCTCTTCCAGCCCAGGAGAGTGGCCAGAAAGTGTCAGCAAGTGAGTCACCAAGCCCTGGAAAGGCTTGTGCTGCTAAGCCCAGCTCGTGGCTCTTCCAAGTGACACAACCACTCTGGCACTTGGCCCTCGCTGCCTCTTTTAATCTGTGGATCTCTAACCCTGTCCCTCTGCTCCAGAGGGCTCTCATCATGTCACACACACCCCCCTTGGTCCCCAAAACTTTGGGATCAAACAGCCCATTGGGGGTTGAAGGGGTAGAAACAGCTGTGCCTCTTGAAGCTGAAGAAGTTGGTCTGAAATCCTGACACTTTTTGAGGGCTTTGGAGGGGAAGAACCAAGCTGAGGAAGGCCATAAAAACCTCTTTCTAGTCAGGAGGGTGGCAGGGAGGGTAATATCCTTGCAAATTCCTAGTCATGGGCAGCCTACAGCTGTGGGAATGGTCTTTTTTTTTTAAAAAAGGTAGGAAAGGTGAGGTGGATTTGGATTTGGACTTGGCCTAGAAGAACAGCTCAGTGAGAATGGGAATGACATTAAGACTCTTAGCATGACATATTCCCTGTATAAAGACATCCAGAGACAGATCCTTATCACTACACCTTTACTAAATTATGATTTTCATTGCAAGACCTGGAGTGACAGGACAAGGGAAATGGCCTTCAAGTGAAGGAGGGAAGGTTTAAATTAGGTATTAGGAAGGGATTCTTTACTATAAGGGTGGTGAGGGGTTGTCCAGAGACGCTGTGGCCACCCCACCCCTGGAAGTGTCCACGGCCAGGTTGGATGGGGCTTGGAGGAATCTGCCCATGACAGGGGGTGGAACTGGATGTTCTTGAAGATCCCTTCCAACCCAAACCACTCTGGGATTCTGTGATTAGCACACAGACCTGATCTGATCCTCTACCTCACCTCCTGCAGTCTCCAACCCCTCTCCCTACCAGGACAATTCCCTGACTCTGGTTGTGCTGGATTTAACTTCAGCACTGGCTCTTCCCAGTGCATCTGTGAGAGCTCAGCATAATCTGTCAGGCCTGTGCATTCACACGCAGCAGAGCTTTGAGGAGAAAGTGTTTCCAGCAGATTCAGACGAGTCCAACTCACCATTTCCAAACCCAGCAGAATCCCAAGGAAAAATGTCCATGGCCTGGACCGGCCATGCAAGCTCTTCGGGAGGTCTGGGAGGAGGAAAAGAGCCCTGGAAAAAAAGAAGCCTGAGAAATTTACTGAGTTTGGCTTGGGATGTGGCTGTGCATCAGAGCTGGGCAAACCAAGATCTCAGAAAAAGATGTGTTTGGCTCAAGCCAAAACAAACTTTTTCCAAAAAAAAAAAAAAAAACGAATAAAGAAACCGAAAATTTAGATCCACAAATAGCCTCGAGTCCCTTCCCTGCTGTTTCCAAAACTCCACTTCTTTTGGTGAATTAACTTTTTTGGACCTCCTATAGCGAAACAGCCACCGCTGAATACCAACAGAGGAACCCAGAGCACGTTCAAATAAACACTCTGCATGTGTATATTTGAATCTCTGATCCTGCACTAAGTTTTGTGTAGGGCTTATTTGTATTTGTAAACTTTGAGATAGAGGTACTCGGAGAGTTTACTTTCACGTAACATCACACATCCAAATAAACCAGAGCACAAATCCCATCCAGACCTGTTTACCTTTTCCCCCCTAATTTCATGCTTGAACGTCCTCCTGCCCAAAACCACCAGGAACAAAGCAAATGGAGCAAACTGAACACCAACAACCTGGTTCACACAACACCAGGCCACAAAAAGCTCAAGGATTCTGCCTGCAAATCCGGCCAGGAGATTCCAAAAATGGTTGTGGGATTGGCAGCAGCGAGAGATTAATCATGTTTAATGATACTTAACGTTCCCACCTCAAATTAATTTAGGTCTTCACGAACCATTTGATTTCAAAATGGGTGAAGAAAACTGGCAGCAAAATACACCACGAAAATGGGACTGCTGGGATCAGTGCAACCCCAGTCAATGAGCGAGATTCCTGCGGGACCCTGATGGGACATGGTTTGAGATGGAAGAAAACCCAAGAAATCCCCAAATGGAGACGAGAGAACCCAAGGTGCGCCCATCTTCCCACCTTAAAATGCAAACTCTGAACAGTCTGAGGTGCACTAGGAAAGAAGCACATCAAGGCCTCCAAATTTTCCACTCCACCCTCCCCTGAAAAGACAAACACGACCAAAAGCATCCCAAAAAGTTGCATTCAGGTTCATTTCACCTGTCAGCAGCTACACAGGCCTCTCGGATTTTTGGTGTGACAACTGGTCCAGGACACATGCAAACCAGCTGTAAGTGCTCCTTGTCAATGAAAAGTGATTTCCACCATTTCCATCTCACCCAGGCTCCTCCCAGATTGTTTTCAGGGAAAACCCATGGGGTGGAAGCAACGACAACCTCCCTGAGCAAAGGGGGATACAAAGCTCCTCCTGCAGTCAACTCCCCTTCTGTTCAATCCTGGAACAAGCACAAAGGACATAGGGGAAAAAACGATAACCACAGTCCTCCAAAAAACTCCTCAAAGGGTTTCCTTGTGAATTAAATGCATAGAAAATCATTTTTGTGGTTTCTTATTTTATCAAAACCATCCCACCTCCTACGTCAGTGAAGGGTCATTACTTGTTACATGATATTTCTGGCTTGTAATCCACTGTCTTACCCATGTTTCTTTGGGATCAAAAATACCTTGTCTGTGAAAAAACAGTCAAATAATCTGAGGTTTTAATAGCTGTTGGCAGCTCAGAGATTGGTGGTTTTTTTTTCCTTTTCCTTCATGATTCCTTGTTGACTGGGAGTCTTGATTATCTCTTCTCTCCAGCAAAGCAACCCCCCCACTGAAAACCCATCTAGGACAAATCTCCACGAATTGCAGCAGGAGCCACAGGTGTGGAAACCCACCTTGCAGGTATTTGAGGAGAGTGTCAGCAAGGACTAAAACCAGGGACATTCCCTGAGTGCTTTGCAAACACCTTGAACCAGGCTCAGTCCAGGGGCTGATTCTGTCTCAAGAGACCATTTCCTTCCTCTTGGATACACAAATCAAGAGTCATTTCCCACAGGCAGGTGGGATTACAGTCGTGTAGGACTGAACAAGCAGAGGGAAGACAAGCCCTGCTGCATCCCCTGCTCTGGGGTTTGTTCTCTGACCACTTCAGCTCCGAGATGCAGCAAACCTGTGTATATAACCGAGTTCCACTGGTGTGCAGCAGCAAACAGGTTTTATTCATTGCCCTGTAACTAACTCTGCACTGCTGTTGCTTTCCCTGATGGTTTCTTCATCTCTGGGAGCTGCTGATCTTGCATCTCTCTCCTCAGGCTCTTTGATATCCCGACCCATCTGATCCTTCTCAGCGCCTTTCCCTGCTGATTCCAACCCCTCCCATCGCCTTTGTAATTCTTTACCTCTGTGCACCCTCTGACTTTCAACCAAAGCCAGGATTGTCCTTGTCCAGCTGGGCCTGCCATTAGTTTTATTTTAATTTCATGTCCTGCACGTGGAGATGAGGCAGATGCTTTGCTGTGGGGGCTCCACACTCCTCACTTTGGGAAGCACCATTAGCAGGACCAGATTATAAATTACTCCTGGGTAGTTTTGAAAGTGGAAGTAAGGAAAAGTGACTCCCCCTTTGTATCCTAGTTTTGCTGCCTCAGTTTACAGTTTAGGGGAGAAATGAGGGCCTCTGTGTTATTTCACAGCTCTCCAGGGGCTCTTTCAGTGAAAAGAGATGAGTTAAATACACAAACCTCTTTGGGATGTTGTCTCCAAACATCTTGGAAGTCAACATCCTTGAAGGAGCATCTAATTCCCTGAAAGGTGAGGTTATTCCTAATGAATCCCCCCAGGGGAGCTAGAAAAGGGAGGGGGGAATTTTTGCACATGCAACTGAAAATCCTGGAGATGACTTTTGGCCGGGCTGTGCTAATAAATAAGGACTAATTTCTGCAAGCATAACTCATGCTGGTGGGAGATAAGAAAGGAATGCAAGTTCCCTCTGAGACCAGCCTAGGAAAGAGTTATCCTGCAGGATCAGAGCAGGAATCGTGGAGTCAACAGCAGAGGCCAGTGGCCAATAATAAATCCAAGCTCAGCAGAGCCTGGAACGAGCATTTCCACCCGGCAGGAGAGCAGGAGGAATGCCAAGCTCTCCTCCTGGAGCAAGGGCTCGGTGTTTGCAACACAAACGCCATTTAAACAGCAGGCAGCTTATCTGGGATTGGAGGGGAATGCATTCCTCCAAGGTGAGGCAACAGGAGACAGCAGCAGTCCTTCCAGCAGTGATTTCAGTGCCACTCCTGTTCGTGGAAGCAACAGGGAGTGGGGAGTTGGATCCAAGTGGTTTCAAGCTGGAGGGTGTCCCGAGCAGCTCAGCACTCTCTGCACTCATGGGAAGAGGAGCAAACCTAGTTCTCTCTGCTCTTGCACAGCTTCTGCTCCACCTGCTCCTCAGTTACCAAGGGATGGAGGTTTCAACCAGCACCAGCATCGCTGCTTAGTGACCCTCACATTTCTTCTGAAAAACTCCCTCTTCTTTAGCTCTCTTAGTCAAGACATGGAGTTGACTCAAAGTATTGTCCACTTTGGGTCTCAGGGGTGCCAGGTAACCTTTATCCTGTCACCTGCATCATGCTGTGGATGTACAACCCCCCTTCCTGACCATTCAGCTGTTTAGAAACCTTGGATAATGTGAATTAACCTTCTTGCCCTTTTCTTCATGCTCTGGCTGCCTAAATTTTCCCATCAGACTTTCACCACTGTGGGCTGAGTTTTCCTCCTGCTCCCTTAACCTGTGTGCTCTGGAACAGCAGGGAAGGGACACCACATTCCTCTGAAAAGGGGGAGCTGAAGCCCAGCTCTTCCCCCGCCCCACCAAATCGTGTTCCCAGAGAAATCTCTCCACCTGCTCTGTATTTATAGATGAGAAAAAGTCAAGGGAGTGGATCTGTGGAGAAAACAGGGTGGGAAAATCAGATCTCAGCTATGCAAGACTGCATTTTTCTGAGAGTATATTAAATAAAATCTATATTAAACCAAAGCCACATTGTTGAAGTCCTGAGGGGCTAATCCAGTTTCCTATCTAATCCTGCAGCACATCTTCTAACAGGGTCTCAGAGATGTGCTCTTAATAAATGGGAAAAAAAATGTGGAAGAAATTCACAGCAATTATTTAATGTCTTAAAAATTACAGAGGAAAGTGAGACATTTGGGGCTTTGCTGGAGGTTTTTACATACTGTTTTTTGACATACATGCCGTTGTGAGACCCAAATTGGCAAAGACAGGCAGTTCTGCCACAGCAGGGACTGTGAAATCTGTTTCTGGAATGGGGATGCCTGCATAAATGAAAGCCACAGCACCTACAAAGCGAGCAAACAGAGTTGCAGCATCAGCTTTCCCATTTACTGGCAGCCCCAGGCTCTGCTCCACACAATAATTGGTGCAGAAAGGGCTCATTTCAGTAGAAACCCCAATTTCAGAGCAGCAGGCTCTTCTGGGAAACTCAGCTCCCAGCAGTGACTGTCTGCGGCCAGATTTTGGGGGCCATCAGTCAGCACATCCCAGCTGATGGGGAAAATCACCTGCCTCTTGCACTGTGTGAGGCACATCCCTCAATAGGAGAGAATAAGGGGAATAAACTCAGGCAAGAAGAGAGTCACGGAATCCCAGAATGGTTTGGGTTGGAAGGACCTTCAAGCCCATCTCATTCCAGCCCCTGCCATGGGCAGAGATACCTTCCACCAGCCCAGCTTGCTCCAATCCCCATCCTTGGGCACTTGCAGGGATGGGACAGCCCCAATTTCTTGGGACACACATTCCTTGGGCTCACTGGATTGCCTCCCCAGTTTCAAACCCACTTGTTAATTCCAACAGGATGGTGCCAGAGTGACTGAGGACCCCACTCAGCTCCTTACCTGCTTTCCAAGACCTCCAAAGTGATTTATTCCAAAGCCCATGTTCCCTATTCCCCACCCCACCGTAAAAAGCCTGCAAACACCCCCAAATTAAAAACCTGCTGGCAACACAGCGGGATTTGTAGCCACAGAAGTGACAGAGACATCACCAAATAACTATGCAAAGAGCTCTATTTTTAAACCTTCACCTTGGCTACCTATGAGCTCCTTCCCTCCTGGGACAAGGCGCAGAGATTCCTCAATTTGCAGACAGCAACGGCCCCAATTCCTGCCTTTTAAACCTTTACGATTTGTTTTCATCTCCAAGAGGGGGAACTTCTCCCCCTGGGCTCCATCCCAGGCCTGGCTGTGTTAGTTTTGGCCTGGTCCTCAGCTGTTTCATACTTTGGCACTGGCAGGGGTTTGTTCCACCAGCTGCTCAATAACAACACACCTGTAAGCAAAGCTTACAGGGGGCTGCAGGGGGAAGCAGGCAGTGGGTTTAATTATTGCAGGGTGCCACGGTGATGTAGGCATGACCTCATGGGTTATTTTAGACACGATGAGCCCATGTTTGCTCAGCTGCCCCAGCTCCCTCCAGGAGACCCAACCAACCCCTGCTCCCGAGGTGGGCACCTGTACGAGAGGAACTAGAGCCATTCACCCGTCCTTAATGAAGTTGCAACCGTTCCCTGTCGATGGATAATCAATTTTCCTCTTGGAAAAAGGTTCAGGGTAAGTGGTTTGGGGGTTTGGTTTGGCTTTCTGAGCTCGATGAAAAAAAAAAAAAAAAAAAAGAATTGAATTCTCGCTTTTGGAAGTCTTGGGCCTCGCTCCGGCTGCCGACAGCGGGCCAGGAAGCTACAAACCCAAAGGCATCCACATAAAGGCTGGGAAAACACCTCTGTGGCAAGCTGAGGGCTTGGGCAGGAAAATATGAGGCACATTTGCGTAATAATTATAACTCACACTTGCGCAGGACCTTTCAGCAGGGGATTAAAAAGCACTTTGCGAACATTATCGGCCACAACCCTGCTCTGAGGTAGGTAGGAGTCCTCCCCTCTCCACAGGAGGAGCCAAGGCAGAGGGAGGTGATTTTTCCAGCCCATATTTTGGGAAGGCAGCTTTTGGCATGTTTGGAGGCCTCAGTGTTTGGATGCTAAATATGAGATCACCCAGGCTGGATCCAGTGCCTGTCTGTTGCAGAGTTGACAGCTCTGCTTGTCGTGATCAGAATCCTCCCAAACCTCCCCTAAAATCATAGAACACTCTGAGCTGAAAGGGACTCACAAGCATCATGGAACCCCAGAGTGATCATGCTTGGAAGGGACGTTAAAGTCTATCTCATCCCACCCCCTTCCACTTCCACTAGCCCAGGTTGCTCCGAGCCCCATCCAACCTCTAAAACCAAGATTGGAGTACAGGAGTTTCAATTACCGAGACCTGGATATAAATGCATTATTTCAGCATTACTATTGTGTTAACTAGAAGAGAAATAACATGTTTTTTTACACTCTTCGTTCTTTAGGGAACAATCATAATCACTACAGAGCACGGTTCACTCCATCCTCATTGATGTTTGAGTTTGCAAAGAAGATTGATAGATTCCCCCCCCCCAAATTTAACTACAGAATTGAAAGATAAAAGGCCACACTGGAGGCCTAAAAAAAGAATTTGTGATTAGCTTGTAATGCTCTAGATCACCCCCTTCCTCTTCCCTTGGAAACAGGACACAGTCAGGAGAAGGGAGGAACCAGGAGCTGCCAGTATAAGAGGCAGGAGCTGTGACCCCTCTTTCGAGCCCCCTCCTAGATCCACACTCACATCATGGCACCAGGCTTGGGAAAGGCCCATCACAGGCCCCAGAGAGGGAATGTTTCCTGGAAACCTCGAAAGACCGTGGGAAATCCGACCTTTCCACACATTGTGGCAGGAAAAGAGGAAAGGTGGCCCAGAACTGGTTGCAAGGGTTAACTCCCCAACCCTTCTCCAAACACAAACACGTACAGAGCTCAATTACTCTACCCAGATTTTTAAAAGGACCATAAAACATATATTGCATTGGCAAGATAGTCAAAAGCACCCCTGGGATGTGTGCTCTGAGCTGCTTAAAGAGGTTTTGCTTGAGGTTTTTAATTTCTTGGTGGGGTTTGGTTTGTTTTTTGCCTTATCCAGCCCATGTGCAGCGTTGTGAGGTATGTGTGTAAGCTCTGGGAGATTAAAGAGCTTCTATCTCAAAGGAATCAATACCCAAAATATTCGAGGATCTGTCATTTATGTCCCACTGACTTTCAGCACAGCACGTGCTCCCAGGTCCCTAAAGCTGGGCTTAAAAACAAGGTGTGGACCCTCAACTCACCACTGGTTCCCACAGCTCTGCTCTGGAGCACTCCAGGCTCAGTGGTTTCCCCCAGTTCCAGCCCAGCTCCTCAGGCATGAAATGCAGCCTTAAAATGTGGCTGCATTCAGAGGAGTAACTGCATAAAAGTGACACCTCATCACCACAAACATCTGCCCCTCGTGTTCCTGGTGACTCACATTCCCTCCACTTCCAGAGCAGAAACACAAACACATGTTTTTACTCCTCTGACCAACATGGTGCCAGTGGGAAAAGCCCAGGAGGGTCTCCTTTAGCTCGTGTTGTCATCACAAAACAACCAGCTCTGCGGTCCACATGGCAACAAAACAGCCTTCTCCCCACACAACACCCTCTGCTCTGACAGATTTCTTCAACAGGTAGGGAGAGGGAGGCTCTGGGGTGCAAAAGGGGTTTTTTTGAGATGAAGAACAGCCTGATGAAAGTGCTTTTCATAATATTCAAACACTGATGTCTGCAGAAATAGGGGTTGCCAAGCTTCGTGTGCTCTGTAATGTCAGAAATGTGCAGCCTCAAGGTGTCACTGCTGGTGGTTTAATAATGTTATTGCATTAGACTAAGTATGAATAAAATGGAAAGAGGCCTGATTAGCTTTTGAAGCAGCTTTAATTGCCGTTTGAGTGGGGAAACTGAGGCACGAGCCCACAATGAGTCCACTGTAATTTAGGAGTTCAGAGATATACAACAGTATTGAGTGATGTCAAAATACAGAACTAAACCTACACACAGGAGCTTCTGCTTGAGCAGAAGGTGCAGCTGCTTCAGTTTAGGTGAAACAGAAACCCAGTCCACAACACCTGACAAAGCCATATTCTCCTGCCCTATGGTGGAATTGAACTGATGCTTTCCCAAATCGGGCAGGGAACGATTCGTGGGATCAGAAAGCAAGTTCCCCATCCCCTCAGTAACTTCAAAAGAACTCTCTGGATAAAACACAGCAACAAACACAGTTTTTGTAATAAAACAACTACTCCAACCTTAATCTACAACATGGACACCAAGGAGAGCAGACTCTGAACACAATGCCTTGGGTGAAGCTGGGAGAGCTGCAAGGAAAAAAGGACTCTTAAATTCTGATTGGAACAATCCAGGTGTTTCCAAACCTCTCTTTAACACAAACCCAAGGGCTGAGCCCACACCTGCAGCATCCTGGAAGTGCCCAAGGCCAGGCTGGACGGGCTTGGAGCAACCTGGGCTGGTGGAAGATGTCCCTGCCCATGGCAGGGGGTGAAAGAAGATGAGCTTTAAGCTTCCTTCCAACCATTGCATGCTTTGCAATTCCGTGAGATCCCCTCTGCTCAAGTTGAACTGAGTCACAGGAGCTTATTCATCACTGAAACGTATCCAGAGTGACTCTTTCACTCCTAAGAAGATTTCATCTCAGGGTGCCAGGAACTGCAATATCACGGAAAAAGCCTTGAGAAAGAAGTTTTGTTTCAGCAAGACATTAAGGGCTTGCAAAAGCTGACAAAACAAGCCACGTTCAGCAACAGGCACAGCCCCAACTCTGGTGAAAACCAACCTTCGAGTCACCCACTGCAGCATTTTGTCCCAGCTTATCACATCAGGTGATTATTAGCATTATCTGCTAAGAGAAAAACACCCCCTGGTGCTCTAAAAGCACTGGGTGAAGGCTCCAAGCACAGCATTGAAAAGCAAGTCAGAGCCAGGGCCAGGCAGCTTTTGCTGCTGGAAAGGGCTGTACTTGGGAATTGAGAGACTCTCCTGATCTACACTTCATCCTCCTTGCCATGGAGGGTGGTCACAACCCCCGAGCTCTGATCATGCTTTGGCATCTCTTTCCAGCCAGAAATGGCACAAAGGGCACAAGCTCTGATTGGGAAAAGCTGTTTCCCAATGAAGTGCAGATACAGGACAACTGGTGGATTCTGCCAGGAAGAGTTTATTTTGTGTTGTTTTTGTGTTTGTTTTTTTTTTTTTTTTTCATAACTAAACTAAAGCAGAAAAATGTGTGATTTTTATTGCTGGTGAAAGCGGCTGGATTTGCACTCAAAGGGAGCTCAGGATTGTGAAATCAGCTGGGGGGAAAGTGATTGCCTTATCTGATCAACTTTTGCAGTATCCTCAATTTCTTCACCTCCACATCACAGCAGGGAGAACTCAGAATTACCTTTTTTAAGGGTTTTACATCAGTTTGGCTGTAAATCAGAATATCTGACTTCAGAACATTTTAATTTTGACAATTCTTATTTTTCCCCTAAGATTTTTCAGTAGAAAAAACTCAGTTTCCTACAGGAATTTTCAAGGACTGACAAACATTTAACCAAAAGAGGTCAGTAACCAGCATGGTAAGGAAGTCCCAGCAGGGGTTAGATCTGAAATTTCCATCTGCAGATGAGGACACCACGAAGAACAACTCATCCTTAGCTTAGATTGTCTTCCCACCTCTGATGCTGTAATGGTTTGTGGGATTGCCCCAGAAGCTGTTAAAAAAGCCATCTGGGCTTAAACACCCACCACCCAACTAGTACAAACACATCAGCTAAGACAGAATTTGGGAGAAATGGGGAAAAGGAAGGAAATTTGTGCACTGACAGTGAGGTGGTAGAGAAGATGAGGGGGGTGAGGTAAAGTACCTTTAAAACCAACACTTTAGTTAAAACATCAATGACTTCAGCCTAAGAGTTTGCAATAGCAGTTTCATATCAGAGGTCTAATCATGGAATCATGGAATGGTTTGGTTTGGAAGGGATGTTAAAGAACATCCAGTCCCACCCCCTGCCATGGGCAGGGACACCTTCCACCAGCCCAGGTTGCTCCAACCTGGCCTTGGACACTTCCAGGGATCCAGGGGCAGCCACAGCTTCTCTGGGCAACCTGTGCCAGGGCCTGCCCACCCTCCCAGCCAAGAATTCCTTCCCAACATCCCATCCAACCCTACCCTCTGGCAGCTGGAAGCCATTCCCCCCATCCTGTCACTCCAGCCCCTTGTCCAAGATCATGGCATGTGCTAACATTTCACTTGCCCTTCCCTCACAGGGGGAAAAGAGCATCTAAGCAAAGAAAAAACCCTGTTCTATGGGAAAGAAAACACAAATGTTCTGCTGCTTTCAACACAAATCCTGCAAGTGCCCATGGCAGTGTCTCTGTGGTCCCTTCCCTGACACCCCCAGGGTCAGTCAATGCTGGAGCACCAGCCAAGCACAGGGATCTATGGTTTCAAAGCAAACACAGAGCTGGGCTTGCTTGACACCATCAGACAATGTTCTCTCCATCATTTATCTTGGCCAGGGAAGGCCTTGCACGCCTGATTAATTTTGTTTAGTGAATTCCAGGCCCTGGTGCTCTGACAGGACATCACTGCTTAGCGTGCGAGGAAGGTCCTCTCCGGACAAGTCCCCAAAATTGCTGACCCATTCCCAGGTTGCCCCAAACCTTTAGTGTCACTTGGTAAAAGTGCAAAGAATGGGGCTGGCAAAGATTTCGAGCAGTGCCAGTTCTAAAAGAGCTCCAACCACAAAATAACTTCCCCAATCGTGTACAAAAACAATCCTCTTGGAAAGCCTCCTGTGAGTACATCCACTCATTTACACTCTGTTGTTATTGTTATACATGTTATTCTCCATTGGTGATGAAATCCATATGTCTGCTTTTCCCTTCATTCTTTCTCCATTACTATCTGAGGCTTTGATTTATTTCCTGGCTTTCCAGATTGATTATGCAGAGCCATAAAGGAGGGAAAACACGAGACTGGAGACCCAGAGACAAAGCCATAAGCAAAAACAAAGGGAGGAAAAAAGAGAGGCTGCAGTGCCAAGTCTCACACATCTGCAGGGAGGGAAAAACATGGAGCTGTTCTCCAAACTAAGGCAGACAGGGATTTATTGGGAAAGCTACACTAAACTAAACTTCTTGGGCAAGGGTTAAGAAACTAAGGGCCCAATCTTATAAACACTCAAGCACACACACTTAACTTGATTTTCAACATCAAAGCTGCCTAACACGAGGGAAGCCATGGAAGGTGTGTTTGCAGGGCACGAGGGGTTGGTGTTCCAGTCATAAAAGGCTGAGGAGGTTGGGACAGAGAGGCAACAAGCCAGGATTAAAAAAAAAAAAAACCAACCACAGCAAGCTGGCAAGGAGCTCTTGGCAGCTAAAATAGTAATAATAATAATAATAAAATAATAATAATAGTGAAAACCCCACAACAATTAAAACATTGTTATTATATATGCCAGGGATTCTCCATCTGTTTGTTTGGCAGAGCAAAAACTGAGATGGCCTTGCTGTTGGGACCTTTGTTCTGCACCAGCCCCTTACTGCACATCCGAAGCCTCAGAGATGAGAAAACATCTTTATTTGCCTAAAACTTCTCACCCAAGAAGAGCAGGATGACAACAGAATCAGCACTGATATTCCCAGAGGGATCTGCCCTTCCTTGATGTGTTGTTTCTGCTCTAGCAGTGCCTGGTCCAGCATGTAGGTGGAGCAAAACGTTGTTTAATGATATAATGATAAATCAGTTTATGACTTATCTACCTGGCACAAGCCAAGCTGAACACTGGTCCTGTTCCTCTTGCATCACTGGAAGATCACCTGCAATCTCCCTTGTGGCAGAAGAACATACATTCCAAAGAAATACGTTGTGGAAAGTTCCAAAAAATTGCACTTTTTAATGGTGGATTCCCAGTTCCTTCTCTATGGCAGAGAGAAAAAGCCTTATCTGATACTACCCTTGCCCACTTTCTGCCAGTTGAGACCAAGAGCAACCCTTTGAGACATCAAGCTCAAGCTGGGAAAACTTACACAAAGAAAAAAAAAACACAAAAAACCAACCAAACAAAAAACCAGTGAGGAAAAACCCACTTACCCACGACTTGCAAGTTTCCTGTGGGAAAATCAGGATTTTTGGTTTCTGTCAAAAAAGGGATTTTTCCCATAACTTCCTCTCTTTCAAGAGTTGCTGGAGTTGCAGCCAGTTCTATTCTAAAGCTCTTCAGCTTCCAGCATTAGGCTGGGAATATAATAAAAATAAGCTCCTTTGGAAGAATTCTGGTATTTCTAACTCCTTGAAGAGCCGCCTTTTGGAGCAGCACGAAGAGCCATCAGCAGCTTTTCAAAACCTGTCAATGAGAGATAGAGCAGCACAGATTAGAAACGTCACCAAGAGCTTTGGAGAACAGTTTAGCTCCCATTCCCTTCCCCAGGCTATTTCTTTCTCCATGTTTCTCAAATTATTAATTAGAGAAGAGAAACCCTTCATAAGTGTCTCTGCTATTAAATGTCCACTTAAAGTGCGGTCTGCCAGACTCAATATTTAAGGCAGTTAAGGGATGAAGCACTCACAGCTCAGACTTGTGAATGGTCCTTCCCATTGTTCCCACTGAGAGTGACCAGCAAACCAGCAGGGCTTGGTTGACAGGAGATTCCCACTTCCAATATTTTAAGGGAAGTCACATCACTGTGTTGAGGATTTCACCAACTTGTTTAGAAGTTCCTCCCTCCATATATTCACTGAAAATCAAAGACAATTCGTGTGGGTGAAGTTATGGACCACAAGCTTGCTCCACAACAAAAATAGAAGTGAAAGAAAGCGAAGCTGACCACAAAAAGAAATCAGGGGATTCTTAAAGTCAAAATTGTGTTTTCTTGGTATGATTGAAGTGACAATCCCTCAGCACTGCATTCCAGTAAAACCCAAGGCACGTTTGCTAGAGCAGCTGATCTCAGACAGTCTATGATATCAGGGGACCAGATCAGCACAAATTACAAGCAACAAGGAACGTGGGGCATTTTTATGCCCAACAACCATCAACTTCCTTCCTCCACTCTTGAGCTGTCTGGGTTTTCAGCATTTGGAACCACATTCCACACTGGGAATTGGTAGGAAGATTAAAGGAGTCTGCAGCCCTTGTCTTCACAGAGCACTGCAAAGGGATCACGTCACAGTCAATCCCTCCCCCACCACCTATCACTGATTATTAGAGAAAACTAAATCTCCTTGGAACCAGGAAAGTCCTTTTTTTTTATTCCATCTTAAGGCCATCTCCTCTTACAATGTCCAGAGTAACATTAAACCTCTCTCTCCAAGCCCCACTGGGCATCTGAGCTCAGCAGCCAAGAGCTGTCCCACCCGAGGCAGACAGAAATCCAGGATCCAGACTGGGACAGGGAGACTACCTTGTTCTGATAAGACACAGCAGAAGGAAGACAGAGCCTCGGGGGTTTTCAAAAGTCAGTGAAGCCTCACAGCTGGATGAGAGAGAGAGCAAACACAAGGCTCAGTCCTGAGACCTGAGGAGCTCTTGCAAGAGAGAACATCTTCCCTTGGAGAGCTCATCGGGGCCAGTAAACAGTAACTTGAGAGGGGCTGTGGTTACTGAGTGATGCCAGATAACACCCTCATACCATGACCAGGACCTCGACCCACCCTTCCCCAATCACTTTCCCAGAAATTCAACCTTTTTCCAGGCATTCTTTTTTTTTTTTTTTTTTTTTTTTTTTTTTTTTTTTTTTTTTTTTTTTTTTTTTTTTTTTTTTTTTTTTTTTTTTTTTGCAGAAAAGCTTGTTTGCTCTTTTCCCGCAGAGCGTTGGTTGCAGACACACTTCTGCACCCACCCTGGTGACCACCCACCCTCTGCTCCTCCATCAGCCATGGCCTTTTCCAAACTCCCTGAAAGACTCCCCTGCAGCACCCTGTGACTTAAAGGTCCACAGGTATGAAGTTCAGGGTACCAGCAGCATTCACAACAGTGCTTATCCAGGGAAGAACCGTGACTAAACACCCTCTCCATCCCTCAGAGTGTTCGAGGCCAGGTTGGACAGAGCCTGGAGCAACGTGGTCTAATGGAAGATGTCCCTGTCCATGGCAGAGAGCTGGAACAACATAACCTTTAAGGTCCCTCAAAACCCACACTGTGACGTTATGATTCTATAAAGACGAGCTCAGGATCAACAGAGGGAATCCATTTACCCCACACTGCAATGCAGGGCACACCAGTGATCCCAGCTCAGCCCTGAGGCCTGTCCAGCCTGGGAACACCAGTAATTCTGCCTGTTCTGTGGCTCCCTGCCACAAATAAGAGCAATCATTCTTTGGGGGTTGTGCTCCCTTCCCATATCTGAGCTGCCTGTGCACATTCCCAAAACAAAGCATTACACCATGGGAAAAGAAGGCACGAGCCCCACAAAGCCCATCCCACTGGCTAAGGCAGGAAATATCTCCCATCATCTCAGCTAATCCTCCACCAATACAATAAGAAGTTGTGTCCAACAGCCTCCAAAAGATTATTAAGTGAAGAACAAAAACACTGCACCGCCCACCAGGACAGAGCCAAAGGCAATAAAAGGGAAAATACGAAGTGCAGCCAGTGGCTGGAAGGAGGAGGGGGTGAGGAGAAGCAGCAAACAGCTGGGAATGCCTTCAGCAAAGCCCCAGAGATGAAGCACATATAGAATCGTGGAATAGGATCAGGGTGGTTTGGCTTGGAAGGGACCTTAAAGATCATCCAGTTCCACCCCCTGCCATGGGCAGGGACACCTTCCACCAGCCCAGGTCACTCTAAGCTCCATCCAACCTGGCCTTGGACACTTCCAGGGATCCAGGGGCAGCCACAGCTTCTCTGGGCAACCTGTGCCAGGGCCTGCCCACCCTCACAGATTTCTCCTCTTCCAGTTTAAACCCATTCTTCCTTATCCCCTTCCTTATCCAACACTTATCACTTACAGTTCCTGATGAAATAATGACACATAAATAATAATCATGCATAGCACAGCTAATGCATGCTGGCTCCTTTTAGGAATGAGGCATTTGGATGCTCAGAACATAATTCCTGAAATATCTCCCCCCTGTTCCTCTTCCTCTTCCTTAAGTTTACAAGGTCTGTGAACTTAAACACAGCATTGGGACGGACAGCACTGAGGGAAACTTGGCATCTGCTCCAACACCAGCCTCCAAAATACTGTTCCCAGGTTGAATAACTTGTTTTGAGAGGCAGAATTCCTCAAGATATTTGTGTGTTTTTTAACAAGCGCATTTAAGGCAAATAGATGTAACTGTTGCAAAAGCAGCAGAGAGGAGCCTCCTTCTCTTTGACTCCTCTTGGAGGAAGATTTCCATATCCAGTGGAAGAGTTCACAAATATGATCCCATCGTGCTGTTGGCACAGGAAATCTTAGTTTGTGGGATTTATCAGGAAGTTATTCTCCCCCAGAAGGTTTAGACTTATTTCTTTCCATGTGACATAAACCCCTCTAATTTACTCCTTGAATTCCCATTTTCAGCTCAAAGCAGGGCTTTGAGGTGTCATGTAGAAAACACCCGTATTGTCAAGTCCACCCTCACAATTTAGATCTTCCATTTGACCTTCTCAACATCTTCCTCCATCCTTCCTACCAATTCTTGCCCATCATCTGCCTCCTTATCTGGCAGTGCCAAGTGATGCCAGATGATCCCTCAGCCTCAACCACCTGCACAGCTGGTAAGGACAGGGAATATAAGAAACAGAATATTTTCGGGATCCTACAGCTTGCAAACACCCGTAGATCCCCTTGCACACCTAATATTTCATCAGCACTTCTCTATCTGTGCTGGTTTATGCTTCTCCTCCTTTAATTCCTCCCAGCAATTCTTCCTTGGCCACAGAGGGCCAAAAACTCAGGTTTAGCTGCAAGCTGAGCTCTGCCCTCTGCCAAATCCCAAGAGCTGAAGCCAGACTTAATCCCCTGTAAAAACAAAGGCCTGGGAAACAAACAGAATTGAGTTTAATTTGTTGTTTGGTGACATTTTTGGTAACCAACACAGGCACCCTGGAGGGCACAGTCTCTCCTCGGTGAGCTTCTCACTGCTGTCTCCATTACAGGCAGGGATATTAACTGATCTCCTCACCTCTGGAAAATACTGCTGGTGTGTGCTGGAACATGCTGGTTTATACTCCTTCACAACACCACCAGGTCTTCGTTCCTCCAAAATGTCTGGGAACACCTATGGATCAGTTTGGGGTCAGTGAAACAGGGTAAAATCATGTTGAGACACTAAGATATAACAAGATACAAATAAGTAAGTCTGCATGAACCCCACATCACACATAGACGCCTAAATCTCAGCTGACTCCCCCAGAAATCTTCACCCAACTAGACTAGAAGACAACCCAGTTTATTCCATCCCATTTTGCAGTCAGATGTTTGCAGAAACACCTGGGGAGACTCAGGGACCAATTTTCTTGGAGCACGATAAAAACCTGGCTCTCAGTTCCAGCCTGGCCAAGCTCCTGTTGAGTTCATCAATAAAATTTGTTTGTTTCATTACAGTTCAACATATTTGTATAAATATTTGATAAAGGCTCTGACTGGGCCCCCTCAGTGGGACCACAATTATGCTAATAATGATAATGATAATGATAATACCAATAGAGGACGTTCCCTCCCAAAAAAGTTTGGAGTCGGGAGAGGCATCCAGACAGGACTGGAGCAAAGGATTATCATTATCACTGCTTTCTGTGACTCACAGGGGCTCACCCAGAAATCACACACAAACTGCAGGAGTGCTGGGAAGGGAGCTCAGCATCCCAATTCCCACCCCTCCCACGTGTTATACATCAGCAGCTCCTCTCCCTGCACCTTCCTCCCTCCCCCAGTGGCACCATATTCAAGTTTGGAGACTAAAGCTGTCTTTTAGAGGGAAGAGTCCTGCAGCTGCTCACAGGATTATCATCACATCCTCCAGTTTAATAAATCCCCCAGACTCTTGATATCAAAATCTGGTTTATGACGACTCCTGGCTCAGACATCTGATTTTTTTCTGCCCACAGGACACTGCAAACTGTTCTGCAACACACGGTTAAAATCCTGTGGGACACTCAAGTGGTTGCAGCAGAACTGAAACAACCCACCACGTTCCACCAAAGGTGTTTGCCTTCAACATATTCAACAAATCCTTCAGCAAGAGTGACCTGGCCCAGACTTTGGGTATGATGTGTCAGTTTGAGACAATTTGGAGGGCAGAGACCTTGTGATGAGACCTGGTCACTGCATGCCCTCTGAGCCATCAGCCTTCCAGCCTTTCCACACTGGTGGATACATTCTTCTCCAAGGAGACTGCCACCCTTATCTTAAGTCCCTCTAAATTAGTAGGCATATTGGAGGAAAGAAAAGGTGGATACCAGATTCTTCGTGGAACCCAGGACAGGGTATTATATTCCAAATTCTCCACGTGAGTAATACTGGGTAGGTGGCACAGAGGGAATGAACATCCTCAGTTACAAAACCTGCCACAGGCTCCAAACTGGCAGAGTGAGGCAGAGGATCCCAATGCCCAAATCATCTGCTCTCTGAAAGCTGGAGGGTGTGCAAATCCTGCTGCTCTGGGTGCTCCTGGCTGACCTCATTGCCCTGGGCTGCTGAGAGTTCAAATCCCACTGAACTGCATCCTCACCTAAAAGCTCCTCTTACTGTTTAAGTGAATAATTTTCTCCAGGGAGGTTTAAGAGGAGGGTGGTTCCCAGTGGAGGCTGCTTCCTATTAAACTGTCAGTTATTCCAGGACTTGCAACGCTAAAACCAAGTTTGCCTCTTGGGAACTGCTTTTGTTCCCAAGCCTGATGGCTCCTCACTGAGAAGCTTCACCTGTCCAAAGCTCCCAGAAGAATCACTGGAGAGAGGAAAGGGCACACCTTTGTTATTGTCCATCGCTCCTGAAGGTGCTTGGAGGTCCAGAGAGAGAGAGATTAACATGCACATATTGCTGGCTCTGACACCAGAGTGAATATGCACATAGAGCACATTTGAAGGCAATCCCCATCATCCCAACCCGCTGCCAGTGACAGCTGCCAGGGCTGTTAATGTGGGGTCTGAAGGCTTGAGAGCCCTTTTTATACATCCCAGCAGGACACTTGTCTTCTTATTTGCAACACAAAAACCACAGGAGACCCGAGCCCAGGTCAGGTCCAACCCCCCCAGGCACAGCTGTTGGCTGGCCAGTGTTTATCCCTCCTCTGTTTATGCACCTGGGGATTTATGTGCAAACCTTATCCA
The DNA here is from genome assembly GCF_003031625.1 of Empidonax traillii. NCBI lineage: Eukaryota > Metazoa > Chordata > Aves > Passeriformes > Tyrannidae > Empidonax > Empidonax traillii. The sequence continues at coordinate 305,863 of NW_020956637.1, forward strand.
TGATAAATCACATCCAGGGGTTTGTTCCCCACCCAGGAGGGAGGGGGTTTCTCTCCACTGCACCAACCACCCCAAAAGCTCAACCCATCCTCCAGCAGCACCTTCCAGACTGGCAGCAATGACACATGAATTCCCCCTTCTACCCTCCACACCCTCAGGGATTATGAAACACTTTGGGTTTGAGTGGTTTTTTGGGTTTTTTTCAGGCCTGGCAAGATTTCACTTAATAAAAAGTTTGCTGTTTTGGCAACCAACCATTAACAACTGCTCTGTGTCTGCTTTTCTCCTGCTCACATTTACCTTTTCACAGCAGCCTCCAGACCCAAGTGCTTCCCAAGTTAGGGAAGGGTCCACAACACAGTGCCAACAACCTGCAAGTTGCAGATATGCAAGTTTACTCTTCCCCATCCTCATATCTGGTTACCCAGGAGGAAAGGCAATTAAATTTCCTGGTGGAGAATAAATCACCAGAAACAGCCACCAGTCCTTGACGTTGACTTGTTTTCCTCTGTGTCACAGCAAGTGCTTGAGTAAATACCAGGCAAAAAAACTACAGAATTCCAGGATTCAATTTGAGAAGAGTTTCTGGAGTGCCCACAGATAACACAGGGCACAGGGGGAGAGTTTCTTTGCTCTGACACGTTTATTTATAAGATGATCACAGAGCAGATGGATGGAAATTGGGCTCTATTTATGCTGAACTTGCCCCAGGTTTCTAACTTGGGATCTATTAAGCAGGCTAAACCCTGAGGTAGCACATATTCCACATTAACATGGGATCAGAAAAGCCAACAGAAGCATGCATGGGAATTCTGGGTGTTTTTTAGTCCCAAACAGCTCACCTGTTGCAATATGAAGATTAAAATCTCTACACAGGTTTGCAGGAGCGTGGAGTTGCCACACAGGCTAATTTTAAACTGTCTGAAACAGGGAAAAGCATCACTAGAGGAACTTGGTAGCCACCTCTGCTTATTATTTGTGGTTGTTGATCTCCACTTCTGTGCCCAGTTGCTTCTCACCTACCAAGACTGGCAAAAAAAGATCTCCCACGTTGCAAACACCACTTGAAGAGATTCAGAACGTGGCTGTGATAAAGCAGAAGTGAGAACAAAAGTGACCCAGCAGCTGTTTCTCTGTGATATTTCTCCAAAACAATGCTCGTCTTTAAACAACCACCCACATCCAGAGTGCTGTCCCCGCTCACCACTTTGGCCAGACAGCATCACACACCAGCTAACATCCTATTCTTGCCCATTTCTTGCAGGAATCACTGAATTTTCCATTAATAGAGGAAACCTAAACACCCACATTGCACCATTTTGCCCACTCCCTGTCTTGTGGTCAGTGATGTTCTGCTTTCCACTCCTGCAACCCTTCCCAGCACAGCCTGGGCAGGCTCAGATGGGCAGTGCCAGCTGCTCCACTGGTCAGGCAAGCTCTTCACATCCACCTGGCAGCAATTAAAGGATGACTTCCTCTGGCCTCTGTTCCTTTGCTCTCCTTCTCACCCTTTTATTCCCACCTTAGCAGCATCTCTCCAAGGAGAGTCTCCCTGAGTTTTCTCTCTGGCTGCCCCTTCCACACCTGCAGACATTCTTTTGTGCCAGTTATCCCCACAGATCTCCCCTCAGTGCCATCCCAGCTGGCATTTTCAAGCCTCCTGCCTTCATCCCATCATCATCCTGCACTGATCCAAGAGCCCTTTCTCCTGGGGCCATATCCCACCCTATTATCTTCTATAAGACAAGGGGGAATGGCTTTAAACTGAAATAAAGGAGGTTTAGGTGAGATATTAGAAAGAATTTCTTCCCTGTGAGGGTGGGGAGGCCCTGGCACAAAGAAGCTGTGGCTGCCCCATCCCTGGGAGTGCTCAAGGCCAGGTTGGATGGGCCCTGGGCTGGTGGAAGATGTCCCTGCCCATGGCAGGAGGTTGGAACAAGATGATCTTTAAGGTCTCTTCCAACCCAAACCAGTCTGGGATTCTCTGATTCCTGAGCCTGGAGGTGGATACACCCTCTACCCTCCCACTGTGCCACTGCAGGAAAGCTTTCTTGCCCCTCTTTCCCTTGCCCCCTGCCCCTGGACTCTGTGCTATGCACAGCTCCTCACCTCACAGTGCTGATTTTCCTGCCTGGAAACAGAAAATTTCTGCATCATTCCTCTAGGGACAAACACCCCTGGTAACCCTACAAGAACAAATCCCCCCCAAAACAACAGCATTGACTCAACACAAAAGCACAACCACACTGAGCCAAAGAGAGCAGGGGGATATCCACAGCTCCAAGGTATTCCAGCCACCAGAGCAGCCACTCTGGGTTTGGGAGGAAGCCGTGGGATTTATTTGTATCACACAATGATGAAATGCAACAGTAACTAAGGAGGATGTTTCAGCCCCAGCCAGTAAATGAGGTCTTTTGAAATCAGCAAGCCCAGAGAAACTCGTATTTGAGATTTAAAAGGGACCCGGCCAGGGAGTGCTCTGGATCATTAATGTTGACTTTTAATAAGTCTTTGGAACACTGAGGGCTGGAGGAAAGCTTGTGTTTTGCCAGAGTTTTAAGAGGACAGAAACAGGATGACCCACATAATTACCCACCTGTGACCCTGACTCCTATCCCAGGTGAAATAATGGAACAGCTGTAAAAGAACTTCATTAGGAAAGCATTAAAGGAGGGTAACAGCAAATGCCAACAGCTTGGGTTTATAGGAAGCAGATTTGTCACTAAGTTGAGAAATTGTTTTGGAGTTGAATGTGTTCCTTAATCGTGTGGGCTGGAGTAAAAAGAGTACAGAGCTTATACAATCCCAAGCCAGCTAAGGCCTTACAATAAGCTCAGCCTTCCTATCCCTGCAGAAGGGCAACCAAAGCAGCTACAGAATCCCAGTAAGCCAGGAAATTGTGGGGTATGGTGGGCAAGTGATCCCTGAGCCACCACATGCTCTGGGAAGGCACAGTTGGATGAGGAAAGGGAAAGGAACAGCCACAGCAGGAATTTCCCCTGTGTCAAGTGCACAGCATATCACTCCCTGCTCTGGATTTCCTTGGCTCAACACTTCCACCAGATAGCCCATTATCTTTAATTAGTTTTGCTTTCAGTGCAACATCAACGTGACACTCGTAAAAAGTTCATTTATTTGAATCCAAATTCATGAACTGAAGCAGGAGGATGAACCTGAGGGATGCTTCCAGGTACACCCCAAAAGCTGTGATCCTCTGAAACAGCAGCAAGAGCCAGGGCAGAGCAAC
>NW_020956637.1:309497-312339 GCF_003031625.1 Empidonax traillii
ACCAGATAGCCCATTATCTTTAATTAGTTTTGCTTTCAGTGCAACATCAACGTGACACTCGTAAAAAGTTCATTTATTTGAATCCAAATTCATGAACTGAAGCAGGAGGATGAACCTGAGGGATGCTTCCAGGTACACCCCAAAAGCTGTGATCCTCTGAAACAGCAGCAAGAGCCAGGGCAGAGCAACGTTCACTGGTAAAGGACCAGGAAATTCATTACACATCAGGAAGGGTTTGGGTTCTTGGTTTCTTTCTTGGGAAAAAAAAAAACCTGCTGTTTGAGTCATCTCCTGGAGTGAAGCAATGAGTGATGAACAGCCAAAAATGCTTTTGGGTTCCATGTAACCAAGAGGATGCAGCTCATCCCCAGCAGCATCACTGCCCTGCTCCAGGCAGACCAGCAGTCCCTGCCTGGGAGGTCAGTGATGTCGTGACCTTCATGAAAAAGCCAGTTTTCCAACCCAGAAGCCAAAAACCTCCAGGCAGAACCCAGTCACCTTCCCCCTTGGTTTACACCAGCTTGGGAGTCCCTGCCAGCTCCAGGAAGTTGGGGAGAAAGGCCATTTTTCACCCTAAAATTGCCAATGCACAGAATTCATGTTGGATGTCACACCCCTCTGCCAGATCTGGGGCACCCTGGGCATTCCAGGGACAGAAAGAGGGGTGGGAATTATTTCAAAATCCCCCTGATGGCGTTGCTGAGCCTTTATGATTTCATCCCAGCGACTGTTCTGGTTTTGAGAGTCAAGAACAACACGACTTTTTCCATATCTCGTGGTTTTTGGAGGGTGTGAATGAATTTTCCTGCTGTGAGTTATTTAGGTATCAGCAAACCCAACCCAGCAGTGGTGAAGCCATTGAGCAACACCAAAAACCCCGTGGTGCAGATGTGACAGGCTCACCAGGATGACACATCAGGAGGCCCTAAATGTCAGAAACCATCAAGAATTGCAGACTCTTCTCAGGGTCATGGTAAGTGTGCTCAGAGATGTTACCTGAATTCAGAACTCGTGGAAAATTACCTTACCTTCCCTTTCTACCTTTGGTTTCTTACCTTGTACACATTCATGAGTACAAAATGCCAAAAGACAACAGACCTGTGCCCTTTCAGACCATCAGGAATCAAGTAACCAACTCCCCCAAATCCCTCAGAAAAATAGCTTGTTGATATATCAACAAGAAAAACAATGCCATTGTTGCCTCCCACCAGCACGTTTTCTCTTTTATAATTCTACGAAAAACACACACAAAAAGCCTCCATTTTCCTCCCTGGCCTTTTGAATCCAGCTCCTCCATGAAAAAGTGCAGGAAGAGCAGGAAGAGGAGGAGAGACCTCATTTAAAACTGCACGAGGGGAAATTGCAAAAAAATTACCTAAACCTTCAGGACCATATTTATATTTTGATTTCATGTAATATTACTTCCTGGTTTCCAGCACATATTCCCTGGGCGTCCCCTATCAAATATCAGGCAGTATTAAATCACTGATCCCTGATCCCCGTAGCTCTCAGAAAAACATCTGTACTAATTTGTTGGTTTTCCTTAACACAAGGGCCAGCTGAACTCCTCCAGGGCTCAGCCAAGTGAGATCGCTGACAGATGCAGAATAGGAGTGCAAAGATTTTTTTTTTTTTCCCCTTTATTAAAAAAATAAAGGTTCCACACTCCCAGCCCCGAGCTCGTCATCTGCCAGAGTGATGAAATGACACGCGGCAACCTTGATCCAGCGCTGTTGTGGAGACAAAAAGGGGCTTACCTCATGCAAATGATTCCTGACAGCACAGCCAACGTGGCCCTGGCCAACAAGGTGAGGGGTCTGGCAGGGTGGGACGCAGCCCTTTTCTGCTCAAGGTCTCTGAGGGGTCTCAGAGGGAAAGAGTTATTTAAGTTCATCGACCTGGGAGCGCAGCAGATCTGGCTCCTCGCTCACCACTTTGAGGAGTTGACCCTATTTGGGACAAGCTTTGCTGCAGCAGCTCAGCACGAAGCTGCTTTAACAGGCACAGAAGTTCAGGTGGGGTAAAATCGTCAAGGACTGGTGGAATGAACAGCAGAGCCCCCGAGGGATGAGTCAGCACCATCCTTGGTGGGCAGCTCCCAGCACCTTCCAAGGCTTCTGCACACACAAGTTAAACTCGTGGCACAGGAGCACATGGGAATTAAGAGCAGCTTTCCCTTGAAACAGAGTAATTTTCCTAAGAAAAAGCTCCTTTCCAGGTTCAGAAGAGTCCCAAGTAACAGCACGAAACCTTGTTTTACTCCTTGTCTGGTGGGCTCTGTGATGTGGATGCTCCTCTCGTGCAGAGCTTCCTCATCTCACACAAGATGAAGAGGTAGGTGCCAGAGGAAGCCCTTGAATTCATGGGAATGTTATCCAAGTGCAATCCAGCTGCCAGGGAAAGACCCATTTGCGTGAATAACCTCAGCCACGTATTTCACCCCAAAAGACTCCCCACAGAACTTGTCAGCACCACGGGACTGACTCACACCCTGTACCGGTGCTGGTGGTTCCCAGCGGTCATTTCCCTGCAGGAAACTCTCTCCCCAAGGATCACCCAGTGGAAATGCAGGAAATCCCACAAACCCTCCTGCAGCAGCCTGGGGGTGAATCCCATCCTGGGGCACTGGGCAGCCCATTGACAGGCTGTATCTGCTTCCAATAAACTTTTACAGCCTGTCAATGCGCTGAATCCTACGCAATAAAACCAGTGTCAGAGAAAAGTCTTGCAGTGCCAGTGTCTTTTTATTTTTTTTCCCCCCTCTCTTTTTAATTTGAGGACAGCTGGGAGGGACTGATTCAGAGGCCAAGTTCGTAAGATTTTTTTTTTTTTTTTTATTTTT
>NW_020956637.1:313650-317489 GCF_003031625.1 Empidonax traillii
AAAAAAAAAGAGTTCAGAAAGTAGATGAAGGTTTCAAGTTTGGCTTGACTGGTTTCAAATTTAACGGTCATAAACCAGCCTTTAGAATTCCAGGCGAATTTTAGGATGGTTCGTCTTATCGGGCTGCCAGTCCTGAAGAAGCTCAGCCCGCTGAGCAGAGATGACCCCGCACACCGTTCCTTCAGGAGGCATTTAACACACAGCCAAGCAACCTGAGGACCCTCAGCTGGCAGATCGGTGCATTTAACCCCGCGAAGCTTTTTTTTTCCTGGGCTTTTTTAAGGGATCTGGTGTGAACGCCTCGCTTTGCATCCCTTCCCTAGGATGCGTTTTCGTGGCAGTCGTTAAGGGCCCTATTTAGGCAGTTTAAATCCTTTTCGAGTCCCTGTCCCGGTGAAATGGGGAGCAGGGGACATTTAGGAGCAATTCAGATTCCAGTAAAGCACCAGCTGGAGACACTGAGACCGGGGAGACTTCCGAGCAGTAAAATCTCTTCATTCCCAACTCTTAAAATGCAGATAACATTGTTTTCTTAACGGGCGCGTTAGGAGATAAATCCCCTGCCAGTGGTTAACAGGCTCCGTGTCTCCCAGGATCTGCAGCCCAATTCCCAACCCCACCGGGGACTGTTTAGAGCAGTTTCCACCCCGGCTCGTGGCTGTTTGTAATTCCTGGTTATCGGGAAAAGCTTTCCTTGGGAGGAGCAGGGCTTTGATAAAGCTCCTGCAAAAAAAGCTGGAAGCAGGAGGAATTTTCCCCTCACGGGTTGTCAGTCACCCCAAGATTTGCTGATCCCTGAGCCTTGGAGGGAGCTGTAAATTCCACGTCCCAGCGTGTGGCTGAGTGAGGGAGGTTCCCCACGTAGGGTGCAAACAGCTGGAGCTACAGATGTTCCCCACAGCAGTGACTGATGGTTCTCTCCCCTAGATGTCAACTTTCACTAGAGTTTCAGGAAAGATAAGTCAGTAATGATCGCTGTTTAAACGACTCTTGGCAGGGAGAACAACACCAAGAGCCTTTATGAAGAGCTGCTCTTTGTCAGAGCAGCGGAACCCGTTAATTTTATTTATTTTGTTTCCATGCTATATGTTAATGTCCAAGATGTGGTGGACTGGCTGCTGGAGTTCCACAGCTCCATCTCTTGATATCGCATCTTCAATTTTAAAGTGAGTTTGGGGGTTTTTTTTAAATTATTTTTGGTGAAAGGGGGGATTGACAGCTTTGTTTGAATGGCCCCAGGAAGGAAGGAAAGCTGCTCTGCTCTGCCAGAGGGACCAGCTGACTGACAGCACCGCAGGGGCATGTGGGCTGATGGGTGGTCTCTGTCCAGCCTGCTTTCCCACAGCATTCCACAGAGCTCTGCCAGCAATCCTGCTGGCCACAAACCCAGTGATGTAACATAATCGATGCCTGTTCTCCAGGTGGCACCACGAGGAGGGAAAGCAAAGGCAACAAAGCTGATGACAGAAACCTTACTCCGAATTTCTCATGACTTCGGGAGTCGCTCATTCCAGCCCTTCTGTTTAGCCTGGATGTCTCTCCCACCTCTTCGGACTTCAACCTCTTCAGTGCCCAAAGGTTTCTGCATGGCAGCAAACACCAGCTTTTGGATCCAAAATAAGTTTATTTAAGTCAGCATTTCCCTCTGTAAGGAGCAGGAGAGTTTCCTGTGGGTGTAGACACAGTGAAAGGGCACTGGAACTGCAATGAGGGGAGCAGGTTTTGGGGACTCTGGGTTTAAACCTCTCCCATGTGACCTCTGAAAGGTCACACTTTCCCCCCCTTCAGCCTCCACATCCTCACGGAGATCGTGGAATTGCAGATGATGGATTGCCAGCCTGCCCCACCGAGTGGTGAGAATTAACTGGTGCCTGCTCAGCTCCCTGGGAGCCTGGGATGACAGGTAGTGCAAAACTGCAAACCCTATTATATCATCCCACCATCCCCTTGGCCAAAAACCTGCCTTTGCAGAGAAGATCCAGACACCCACCACGTTATTAAGTGAGGATGTCTGACGGTAGTTCAGCTACGTGGAGATGTTAAATAGCAATAATAATGAAACTCTACTCAGCATTTGAGGATGCTGTACATCTTCAAAGCACTTCACCAAAACATTAACTGATTATACCCAGAATAAATTGCTCACAGCTGTTGGAGATCCACGAGGTATTCAAAGAAATGGCTGGAACATCATCCATCCTGGATCATACAGAGGGTGCATGTGCTGCTGCCTAATCAAGAGCTCAAAGGAAACGACTTGCAGGGAGTTCAGCTTTTAGTGCTCTCCTGTACACCTCAAAATATGGTTTCTTGTTAGAGAAAGCAGCGCAGACCTGAGCTGCCTCCTCTCAGTGCAGAAGAAAAGTTGTGACAGAGCCAAAGCCTTTATTTAAAGTCCAGTGTCATCCTGTGAAAACTCCTGTTACAACCCCATCCTTGCAGAAATAGCCCCGTGCCAGACAGCCTAAAGCATCTCCAGGGTGTTGAGACACCACCAACGTTTGTCTCTTCTGTAATAAACACAGCAAAGCCCTCCACCAACTCCTTCTGCACTTGTCTGCCTGAATTTAAGTGTGGAATCCACTACTGCAGTCCCACACTGTGCCAAAGGAATTAAGGCTGCCCCAACCAGGTCCCATTCATGGTTTATAAGGCACAGAAGGAGGTTTGTTCCCAGAGCTGCAGCCTCAGCTACAGACACAGCTGCTCACTGCTCACTGCTGACCCACTCTGAGGTTTGCCCACATTCCCCACGGTCCCTGAGGGCAGAGCTCAGGAGAAAACGAGCCTGAGAAGCCCCAAACCAACCACCCATTTAACACCACTTGACCACAGCGTTAGGCTTGGCCTGTTTAATCTGTCTCCTCCGAAAGCAAGGAGGGTCACCCAGCACCAGCACCAACACACCTGGTCCCCTCGCAGCATGAACACCCAATTCCTGACCTCCTCACAGCAGCAAATCAGGGCAGATGGGCTGTAAAATAACAGGAGAGAGGATGGAACATCCCCAAGGGCACGAAGATCATCGCCCTCTGTAAAACATCAGCACCGTCTCCACAGAATCCTGAGGTGAATGCCTTAGGAATGGAAACCTCAGCACCCTCCAGGGATCCCTTGGAGAGAGCAACCTAGCAAAGGAGGAGCTATTTAAAAGCAGTAGCCCCGTGATGCTTTGCCAGACCCTCCTCACCCAAAGAAAGCACCATAACACGTTTTGTTGTTTGCCCCCAGTTCACCCACTCAGAAGCAGCAGGGGGGGGGCTTGTTTTGCAAACCACAATTCAGAAGGGGGTCTGTGTGCTTATTGAGTGATTTAGGCTCTACAAGAAGGGAATCACATCTATGCTGTGCTACAGCTTCACTTGGCCTATGTGGGTTATTTCCAGGAACCTTTTAACACACAGCTCAAAGCAGTTTGAGATAGAGGACCAAGGGCTTGAACATGAAATAGGGGTCAGAAAGGCCTCATGCACGGCACAAAATATCCTCAGGAAATCACACCTGAGGAGCTTCTTGTGGCCTGAGTGCCGCAGGAGGGTCCGTGCAACCACCAAGGGAGGAGGAACACAGAAGGGCAGAGCACACACACCACCTGCTCAGGCTGTGCCTGCATCCAGGCAGCTCTGTCAGCCTCTCACTTGGAAAAAAAAAAAAAAAAAAAAAAAAAAAGCCACCACAAACACAGTCTCTCCCATCCAAGCCTCTCTCCCTCCCCCTCTGAGCTCATTCATGGCTCAGGCTCCGGCACAGCTGCCGGGTTGCCAAAGTCCCTCTGGATCCCGGAGCAACACGAGCAGGATGATGGCAGGGCCAGCTGCTGGAAACCACTGCAGGATCCA
>NW_020956637.1:317510-321359 GCF_003031625.1 Empidonax traillii
AAAAAAAAAGAGTTCAGAAAGTAGATGAAGGTTTCAAGTTTGGCTTGACTGGTTTCAAATTTAACGGTCATAAACCAGCCTTTAAAATTCCAGGCGAATTTTAGGATGGTTTCTCTTATCGGGCTGCCAGTCCTGAAGAAGCTCAGCCCGCTGAGCAGAGATGACCCCGCACACCGTTCCTTCAGGAGGCGTTTAACACACAGCCAAGCAACCTGAGGACCCTCAGCTGGCAGATCGGTGCATTTAACCCCGCGAAGCTTTTTTTTCCTGGGCTTTTTTAAGGGATCTGGTGTGAACGCCTCGCTTTGCATCCCTTCCCTAGGATGCGTTTTCGTGGCAGTCGTTAAGGGCCCTATTTAGGCAGTTTAAATCCTTTTCAAGTCCCTGTCCCGGTGAAATGGGGAGCAGGGGACATTTAGGAGCAATTCAGATTCCAGTAAAGCACCAGCTGGAGACACTGAGACCGGGCAGACTTCCGAGCAGTAAAATCTCTTCATTCCCAACTCTTAAAATGCAGATAACATTGTTTTCTTAACGGGCGCGTTAGGAGATAAATCCCCTGCCAGTGGTTAACAGGCTCCGTGTCTCCCAGGATCTGCAGCCCAATTCCCAACCCCACCGGGGACTGTTTAGAGCAGTTTCCACCCCGGCTCGTGGCTGTTTGTAATTCCTGGTTATCGGGAAAAGCTTTCCTTGGGAGGAGCAGGGCTTTGATAAAGCTCCTGCAAAAAAAGCTGGAAGCAGGAGGAATTTTCCCCTCACGGGTTGTCAGTCACCCCAAGATTTGCTGATCCCTGAGCCTTGGAGGGAGCTGTAAATTCCACGTCCCAGCGTGTGGCTGAGTGAGGGAGGTTCCCCATGTAGGGTGCAAACAGCTGGAGCTACAGATGTTCCCCACAGCAGTGACTGATGGTTCTCTCCCCTAGATGTCAACTTTCACTAGAGTTTCAGGAAAGATAAGTCAGTAATGATCGCTGTTTAAACGACTCTTGGCAGGGAGAACAACACCAAGAGCCTTTATGAAGAGCTGCTCTTTGTCAGAGCAGCGGAACCCGTTAATTTTATTTATTTTGTTTCCATGCTATATGTTAATGTCCAAGATGTGGTGGACTGGCTGCTGGAGTTCCACAGCTCCATCTCTTGATATCGCATCCTCAATTTTAAAGTGAGTTTGGGGTTTTTTTTTTTTAAATTATTTTTGGTGAAAGGGGGGATTGACAGCTTTGTTTGAATGGCCCCAGGAAGGAAGGAAAGCTGCTCTGCTCTGCCAGAGGGACCAGCTGACTGACAGCACCGCAGGGGCATGTGGGCTGATGGGTGGTCTCTGTCCAGCCTGCTTTCCCACAGCATTCCACAGAGCTCTGCCAGCAATCCTGCTGGCCACAAACCCAGTGATGTAACATAATCGATGCCTGTTCTCCAGGTGGCACCACGAGGAGGGAAAGCAAAGGCAACAAAGCTGATGACAGAAACCTTACTCCAAATTTCTCATGACTTCGGGAGTCGCTCATTCCAGCCCTCCTGTTTAGCCTGGATGTCTCTCCCACCTCTTTGGACTTCAATCTCTTCAGTGCCCAAAGGTTTCTGCATGGCAGCAAACACCAGCTTTTGGATCCAAAATAAGTTCACTTAAGTCAGCATTTCCCTCTGTAAGGAGCAGGAGAGGTTCCTGTGGGTGTAGACACAGTGAAAGGGCACTGGAACTGCCATGAGGGGAGCAGGTTTTGGGGACTCTGGGTTTAAACCTCTCCCATGTGACCTCTGAAAGGTCACACTTTCCCCCCCCTTCAGCCTCCACATCCTCACGGAGATCGTGGAATTGCAGATGATGGATTGCCAGCCTGCCCCACCGAGTGGTGAGAATTAACTGGTGCCTGCTCAGCTCCCTGGGAGCCTGGGATGACAGGTAGTGCAAAACTGCAAACCCTATTATATCATCCCACCATCCCCTTGGCCAAAAACCTGCCTTTGCAGAGAAGATCCAGACACCCACCACGTTATTAAGTGAGGATGTCTGACAGTAGTTCAGCTACGTGGAGATGTTAAATAGCAATAATAATGAAACTCTACTCAGCATTTGAGGATGCTGTACATCTTCAAAGCACTTCACCAAAACATTAACTGATTATACCCAGAATAAATTGCTCACAGCTGTTGGAGATCCACGAGGTATTCAAAGAAATGGCTGGAACATCATCCATCCTGGATCATACAGAGGGTGCATGTGCTGCTGCCTAATCAAGAGCTCAAAGGAAAGGACTTGCAGGGAGTTCAGCTTTTAGTGCTCTCCTGTACACCTCAAAATATGGTTTCTTGTTAGAGAAAGCAGCGCAGACCTGAGCTGCCTCCTCTCAGCGCAGAAGAAAAGTTGTGACAGAGCCAAAGCCTTTATTTAAAGTCCAGTGTCATCCTGTGAAAACTCCTGTTACAACCCCATCCTTGCAGAAATAGCCCCGTGCCAGACAGCCTAAAGCATCTCCAGGGTGTTGAGACACCACCAACGTTTGTCTCTTCTGTAATAAACACAGCAAAGCCCTCCACCAACCCCTTCCGCACCTGTCTGCCTGAATTTAAGTGTGGAATCCACTACTGCAGTCCCACACTGTGCCAAAGGAATTAAGGCTGCCCCAACCAGGTCCCAGTCATGGTTTATAAGGCACAGAAGGAGGTTTGTTCCCAGAGCTGCAGCCTCAGCTACAGACACAGCTGCTCACTGCTCACTGCTGACCCACTCTGAGGTTTGCCCACATTCCCCACGGTCCCTGAGGGCAGAGCTCAGGAGAAAACGAGCCTGAGAAGCCCCAAACCAACCACCCATTTAACACCACTTGACCACAGCGTTAGGCTTGGCCTGTTTAATCTGTCTCCTCCGAAAGCAAGGAGGGTCACCCAGCACCAGCACCAACACACCTGGTCCCCTCGCAGCATGAACACCCAATTCCTGACCTCCTCACAGCAGGAGTGCAGCAAATCAGGGCAGATGGGCTGTAAAATAACAGGAGAGAGGATGGAACATCCCCAAGGGCACGAAGATCATCGCCCTCAGTAAAACATCAGCACCATCTCCACAGAATCCTGGGGTGAATGCCTTAGGAATGAAAACCCCAGCACCCTCCAGGGATCCCTTGGAGAGAGCAACCTAGCAAAGGAGGAGCTATTTAAAAGCAGTAGCCCTGTGATGCTTTGCCAGACCCTCCTCACCCAAAGAAAGCACCATAACACGTTTTGTTGTTTGCCCCCAGTTCACCCACTCAGAAGCAGCAGGGGGGGGGCTTGTTTTGCAAACCACAATTCAGAAGGGGGTCTGTGTGCTTATTGAGTGATTTAGGCTCTACAAGAAGGGAATCACATCTTTGCTGTGCTACAGCTTCACTTGGCCTATGTGGGTTATTTCCAGGAACCTTTTAACACACAGCTCAAAGCAGTTTGAGATAGAGGACCAAGGACTTGAACACGAAATAGGAGTCGAAAAGTCCTCATGCACGGCACGAAATATCCTCAGGAAATCACACCTGAGGAGCTTCTTGTGGCCCGAGTGCCGCAGGAGGGTCCGTGCACCACCAAGGGAGGAGGAACACAGAAGGGCAGAGCACACACACCACCTGCTCAGGCTGTGCCTGCATCCAGGCAGCTCTGTCAGCCTCTCACTTGGAAAAAAAAAAAAAAAAAAAAAAAAAAAGCCACCACAAACACAGTCTCTCCCATCCAAGCCTCTCTCCCTCCCCCTCTGAGCTCATTCATGGCTCAGGCTCCGGCACAGCTGCCGGGTTGCCAAAGTCCCTCTGGATCCCGGAGCAACACGAGCAGGATGATGGCAGGGCCAGCTGCTGGAAACCACTGCAGGATCCA